>NW_026652279.1:122486386-122710730 GCF_009828535.3 Hylobates moloch
GATTTGGCTCTCTGTCTGTTATTGGTGTATAAGAATGCTTGTGATTTTTGTACATTGATTTTGTATCCTGAGACTTTGCTGAAGTTGTTTATCAGCTTAAGGAGATTTTGGGCTGAGACAATGGGGTTTTCCAGATATACAATCATGTCATCTGCAAACAGGGACAATTTGACTTCCTCTTTTCCTAATTGAATAGCCTTTATTTCCTTCTCCTGCCTGATTGCTCTGGCCAGAACTTCCATCACTATGTTGAATAGGAGTGGTGAGAGAGGGCATCCCTGTCTTATGCCAGTTTTCAAAGGGAATTCTTCCAGTTTTTGCCCATTCAGTATGATATTGGCTGTGGGTTTGTCATACATAGCTCTTATGATTTTGAGATATGTCCCATCGATACCTAATTTATTGAGAGTTTTTAGCATGAAGGGTTGTTGAATTTTGTCAAAGGCCTTTTCTGCATCTATTGAGATAATCATGTGGTTTTTGTCTTTGGTCCTGTTTATATGCTGGGGTACATTTATTGATTTGCGTATGTTGAACCAGCCTTGCATCCCAGGGATGAAGCCCACTTGATCATGGTGGATAAGCTTTTTGATGTGCTGCTGGATTCGGTTTGCCAGTATTTTACTGAGGATTTTTGCATCAATGTTCATCAAGGATATTGGTCTAAAATTCTCTTTTTTGGTTGTATCTCTGCCCGGCTTTGGTATCAGGATGATGCTGGCCTCATAAAATGAGTTAGGGAGGATTCCCTCTTTTTCTATTGATTGAAATAGTTTCAGAAGGAATGGTACCAGTTCCTCCTTGTACCTCTGGTAGAATTTGGCTGTGAATCCATCAGGTCCTGGACTCTTTTTGGTTGGTAAGCTATTGATTATTGCCACAATTTCAGATCCTGTTATTGGTCTATTCAGAGATTCAACTTCTTCCTGGTTCAGTCAGTCTTGGGAGGGTGTATGTGTCGAGGAATTTATCCATTTCTTCTAGATTTTCTAGTTTATTTGCATTTTTGGCGTTTTTGAGACAAAGTCTCTGTTGCCAAGGCTGGAGTGCAGTGGTGCAATCACGGCTCACTGCAGCAATCTTCCTGTTTCAGTCTCCTGAGTAGCTAGGATGACAGATGTGTGCCACCATGCCCAGCTAATTTATTTATTTTTTTTGTGGAGACAGGGTCTTGCTATGTTGCCCATGCTGGTCTTGAACTCCTGGCCTCAAGCAATCCTCCTGCCTTGGCCTCTCAAAGTGCTGGGATTACTGACATGAGCCAATGTCCTTAGCCATAAAGTGATGTTGAAGTGATAAACTTGTCTCTATATAAGAAATGTGGAAGAGATAACTTGTTGTGAACTCTAGTATATAAAATATTTTAACATATTTTATTCTTTCATTTCTTCATTATTCCCTTCATTCATTTGCTCATTTAATAAATATGTATTTGATGTTCAATATGATCTAGATTCTCTACTAGAATCTGATGCATCTAGCAGGATCTTGTTGGGAGTTTACATTTCAGCAGATATGTAAGAAATTACATGACAAGGATTTTAGCAGAAAAAATATTACTGGGGAAGACCATTTAGACACATTTGTTTTAAACTATTCAGTTGCTAATTCATTCATTCATTCATCACATATTTATTCAGCATTTATTATATGTCAAGCACAGTGCTAGAAACTTGAGTCCAAGTCTTTGTCTTTTACTATCACATCTATGGCTTTTTGCCTCACGTATTGTGGCTCAAATATACTTTATTTTGAGCTAAAATTCTCATAAGAATTTTGATACAGAAAGAGGTCTAGTCTGTCCTTTTCGCCCAACATTTTATATATATATTATGTTCTCAAAATTTCCATTGTCAAAATTTTAAATATACATACGGATATATATGTAGAATATGCCCAGCACCTCAATGTTTTTGATGCCTTGCCTTATTTATAGGATCCCCTCAAAGGAATTCAGCTTCTCAAACTCAACGCTATGGCTAGGGGGTCTCACAACATAAAGACAGACTTCCATCATGCCTGCCTGTGTTTACGAATTGTCTGTTCCAAAATTCTTTTTTGACAGTCCCAGAAGAAAAAATATATAAATGGACAATATACTTATGCAGAATGTTCTACATCTCCCTAAATCAGTTAAATGCAATTAAGATGAAGTAATATTTTTTGCCCATCAAATGGGCAAAGTGAAGAAAAATACTACGTAGAATTTGTGAGACTTCATTGGCACCAATGGTAAAATAACCAATGGTAATAATTTGGCAAGACATTCTAGGTTGACAGGTTTTTCTTGTCATTTTTTTTTTTTTTTCAATTTGGGGCTTTTAAAGATGTTCCTTCCCTTTCCCGTCTATGTAGCTTTTTCTTCTTTCGTACTCTGCCCTGTGAGCTCTAGACCTCTTTGGTGTCCACACATTCTCAGCTCCATCGCCTCAATTCAGGAAGTACACTGAGTTCCACTAGGGCTCCATCTCTCTTTGCTATTACCTGAAAACTCTCAAAGCAGTAAGCTCTGGTAACCCTATGGCAACTCGCAATACTCATAACAGCTCCTGCAAGTTAGGGTGTGTAAAGCTGAACTTCATTAGTTTCTCATTAATCCTACTCTCTCAGAATGATTTGCAAGACCTGGAAAGGATATGTGGATTTTTGGAGATGTCTAGGGAAAGCAAATAATCTCTGTATGTATCTATCCATTCATCATCTCCTTACCTACCTATCTACCTATATATACAGTATATACATAGATGTATGGAGTAAAACATAAATAGTTATGACAGTAAAAGTCATATGGATCATAAAAATTCGGAGTATTAAATGCTTGAATTTAGAATTAAAGTATTTTGAGCATGTCTTACATACATAAAGATTAAATTTATGACTAAATTATATTTTAGCGAGACTATATTTCAGAATGAAAGAAATCAAAGCAGACACACACTGAATTGTAGCAATCAGGTTTTTCTGTATTACAACATATTGAATCTAGAGTCTAAAGGGAAAGTTTGGCAAATAATTTTGAATATTTTTTCTGAAACTCATAAAATCACTATGGATTGATGACATGTATACAGATTACTGGAAATGGGAAAATACTTTAGGGAGAGCCGTCTCTTATGGGGAATCTTTGTGCGTCTCAAAGAGGAGCAGTCATTTTAATTTTTTTGGAGCTTCTGCTTAACCTCTTTTCCTGAATTCTACAATCAAATTTTGTGTGATTGCATTTAGCAGGAAAATAATCACAGCCACCAGGTTGAAAGTATGTGTGAGTGTGCATGTGTTTGTATGGATATTTGAGATGCAAATACCTATGTCTATGCTATTGATAGTTTTTATGAGTTTCTCACATTGCACTTTTAAAGTTGATTTTATTAAAGTATAATTTACATTTAATAAAATGCTATTTTCAGTAGAGTGTTATATGAGTTTTGATAAACTAATGCACCAGGGTAAGCGCAACCCCTGCCAAGGTGTAGAAATTTTCATCACTGAAAAGTTTCCCCGTGATTTTTGCAGGCAACTCCCTACACTTAGGCCTAATCAAATGTTAGTTTATTTCTGTAACTATAAATTAATTTAAACTTTAAAAAATTTCCCACAAACAAAATCATACTATTTGTCTTTGAGAAGTACAGTCTTCATTTTTTTAAAATGATCTCGGCCGGGCGCGGTGGCTCATGCTTGTAATCCCAGTACTTTGGGAGGCCGAGGCGGGCGCTTCACGAGGTCAGGAGATCGAGACCACGGTGAAACCCCGTCTCTACTAAAAATACAAAAAATTAGCCAGGCGTGGTGGCGGGCGCCTGTAGTCCCAGCTACTCGGAGAGGCTGAGGCAGGAGAATGGCGTGAACCCGGGAGGCGGAGCTTGCAGTGAGCCGAGATTGCGCCACTGCACTCCAGCCTGGGCGACAGAGCGAGACTCCGTCTCAAAAAAATAAATAAATAAATAAATAAAATAAAAAAAAATAAAATGACCTATGTTCATTTTAAACAAACTCAAACGGGATAAAGCAGGAGAAATTAGTATCTCAATGTATCATTCTAAACCACACCACCAGACTTATCCATGTTAACATTTAGCGATTATGATTTATTTCTTGATTCACTGGATTTCTATCACTTAAAATTATTTTAATGGTTATTCTATGAGTTAGCTCATGTTTTCAGTATTAGCCTATTGACATCCAATCTGAAGGAATATTTGTCAAAGCATGATTTTGAGTCAACATGTCTTTCCTAAAAAAAAGTAGAATGTACTCTTTTTTTAGCATTGACTATTGCTGTAAATAATAGCAAGGGTATTTATTGCTTTAAATAATCAATGCTAAAATTGATCATTGCTAGATCTCAGTATAGATTTATTTTTTTCTCTTGTAGGTGATTTTTTTTTGTACTTGGAAGTCAAAATTCTTCCTTTATCTTTATAGTTCAATAGGTTAACCATGATTTATCTTCATGCTGCTTGTTTTCATCAGTGTTTCACACGAGATTTTATCTTTTCAATCTGCAGTCATATCTTCCTACATTTCATATGCATTTTCCTATATTTCCAAATATTTTATGCATGATATATTATTTTTGTCTCAGAGACAACAAACATCTTTATATTGGATCATTTTCATCTGTTCTATATACTTTTCACCTTATCACTAGTTTCTATTGTTGCCTTTTTTCTTTTTGTTTACCCATTATAATTATGTCCATTTTTTCTTCTCATCCATATCTATTTTTTTATTATTTGTTAAGCAACATATCTGTAATGGTATTATTTGTTTCTATACTTGTTTTAAATTTACCGTGTTTCTTCATCTCATTCTGTTTTGTTAATTACCTCAGTTTTGAGTTCTTTTATGTTAATTTTTGTATTCTTCTGTAGTTCTTTGTAGTGCTGCTTTGATTTCTTACATGATATTCTCTTCCATTTTAAGAACTTTGTCTCCTTTCTGCATATCTCATTTGTTGTTTTTTCTTCCTTTGTTCATTCTTTCCTTCACATGTGTTTATAGTATGTTTGCAAAATTGCCATGCCATTACTTTTCATTTATTTCTCAGGTACAGGCATCTTTGCTCTGATACAATGTGAGAGAGATCCCTTGTTACTCTTCTTATCTGGTACTAATTTGCCTTTCTCTCCCTACGACCAGTTCTATCTATTAATCTTCTTGAGAGCTAGGACTTCTGGGGGATAGAAGGAGAGCTGGGATGAGGCTGGGCTCATCTGAAGTCTCTGATCTCTCTTCTAAGACCTGATTACATTTCTGATAACAGAATCCACTTTATCCAGACAGCAGAATAAGCCCAGTTGGGAAGGATGCTTCGTCTTTAGTCCTCTGACTTTTATCTGTAAGACATTTTCCTTCAACACACCTGACCTCTTTTTCTACTACCTTTGAAAATAAGACCAGCTGAAATGAATGTTACATGGTGTTTTGGGCCATGAAGGTAGGTATGCATAGCTAAGCCACTCTCCTCTTGAAAACCAAGGCACCTGTATAAAGCATGGACTCTGGTCTGCTCCTTGATTCCATTAACTTTTACAAAGGTATGTCTTCACACAGGGAGGTCTGCAGATTTCCAGCCCTGGTTGTTAAGGCATGGGTAGGTCAGTCTAATTCTATGATTTTTTATCAGGAAGCCCACTTTCTTGCAGGTATATGCTATATTTTCTTACATGGTTTTATAAGTAGTAAGGGCAATTTAAAAAATCTCTATATGCTGATTCTTTTGTTGTATTTTTTGACAGGTTTGGGAACCGATTAAATAAAAGGAGTTTTTATTGGCCCTTTTATAGCCTCCAACATCCCCATCCCAGGTAGCACCATGTCCTGGAGAGTAGGAAGTCCTCTATACCCTTTTTATCTCTACTGAAGTTCTCAGAGTGATATGTCACAGCTACCATTCACAAAATCTTGCCCCTTGACCTTTCCTATTCCTAACCATTTATCCCCTCAATTCAGAAAATTGGAAGATAATAATGAAGATGCCATTTTATTACCTTCTTTCCTGATTGTATTTAAGCAGAGATGTGAGAAGTAGAAGGAGGTGAACTCTAGGCAAACTCAAAACCTTCCATTTCTTATTTGGCTGTTATATTCCACAGTTTAAAGTGTAAGATTGTACCTCTTTCCCTTTTAAACTGTTGCTGGTATTTTTTTTAACTGAATCTTTATTATATTTTGTGCATTTTATTAACTAGTGGATTCAGGAGATTCTAACAGTTTAGTCTTCCAACTTTTCCCAGATATTATAAAGACTACAGAGGCTTAAAGTAGACAGATGTTCATAAATGGAGTTTGGATATAATTTCCTAAGCCTCGTGAACCTTATCCTGCTATGAACTTCAGTGAATGAATTCATGCCACAGAAATAGAGATGGATATTTAATGTTCTAAATCATTCAACAAGATAATCTTGGCTTTTCCTTCCTTTACTCCCCTAGAAACATACTTGTTTCCAGAAGGTATAAGAGCTAATCGCAAAAAGATGTCTCAACTGTACATTAATATTCTTAGATGTTGAAATAAGCTGGTGATCAAAAACTATGTTAAATAATTGGCAAGTAATAGCTAGAGAATAATAACACTCTAATTAGACTCTCCTGGAAGGTTTAACCTATGCCAGTCTCACCTAGGAATCCTATTACCCAAAAGGTAACTTATTAATACTAATTATGATTTATTTTTACCTAACAGCAGGGGCTCCAATAACAACAGAGCAACACTGAGCAAATAGGACAAGACTGCAAACATAAAGGTTTGCGGTCACCTTTGTTTGACCTTCTGAATTTGTTCTTGTCCTTTTAGGGTCCCAGTTTTATCATTAGTATGGGAAATACAATCCTGTTAATTTTCTAAGGTAATTTAGAACAAGAAACATATGAAGGTATTACAGGGCTCTAAATTTCTGTATATAATACAGAATATTTAGCTGGAAACAAATCACCAACAATTTTGCTGTGTATTTCCAGGGTATTAGGATAAAGAAAATGAAGACAACATGGATAATTTAACCACAGTGACTACTAAGGAAGCTAGTTAGCAATCAAGGCAATGCAAAAGCCTATATGGGGAAAATAATTGCTTTTTGTATTCAACTTTTGTTGTCTGAAGTGTGAATGAGTCCTGGTGGGTGGATAAATGGCTGAATATTAATCATCCTTGCCTGCCTGGCAAGCTTCCTGGCTTTCTTGGCTGCCACTGGTACACTGGTTAGCTTGTTTTCTAGACTGGCAGCTGCCCATCCTGGAGAAGTACCCATGCATCTCTTTCCCTGCCTAGGGGAAAGTTCTACTTTTCCAAGTTCATCTCATACACTACAGCAGTGAAAGCAAAGCCCACTGACTGATGCCTTGTGTTTCCATCTCATTCATCAGGTTTCAGCCTGACATCCTGGGCTGCCTCAGTGTAGTTTATTATTTCCAGTCTTGGCCTGAGTTGCCTCAAGCTAAATCTAGCCAAAAGCTTAATAACACTTCCAGCTAGCTTCTCATGATTCTATTGTTTATTTTATAATATTGATTATGCCTATTGCTACAGCATAATGCCTTCTACATAGTAGGCACTCCTAATTTTATTTAATTTTTAGTGAGTGGTAAGATATTAGTATAGATATTTTAAGTTTTCTTATATAAAATAATATAAAGAATGAAAACAATTTTTCTTTCATGGCATCCTGAGGAACAAAGTAAATTTGAGAGTAAGAAAGGATCTTTATTTAAACTTAACATTAATAAGAAAATTATGTTGGGTATAGTGGCTCACACCTGTAATCCCATCACTTTGGGAGGCCAAGACAGGAGGATCGCTTGAGGCCAGGAGTTTAAAACCAGCCTGGGCAATATAGTGAGAACGTATCTCTAAAAAAATGAAAACAAAAGTAAATAGCCAGGCGTGCTGGTATGCTCCTGTACTCCTAGCTACTTGGGAGGCTGAGGTGGGATGATCACTTTAGCCCAGGAGTGTGAGGCTGTAGGGAGCTATGATTGCACCACTGCACTCCAGCTTGGGTGATAGAGCCAGACTCCATCTCTTAAAGAAGAGAAAAACTCCTTAAGAAAAATAAAAGTATACCTTGATTTGATAATATTTCTAAAGGTGGTAGGACTTATGAGTCTTTCTAATCATCACTTTTATTATCTGGTCTCACTTCAGCTTATGTTTTGCACTGTGGATTTTTCTAATGAAATAAACTGAAATAAATCAAATCAATATGAAATAACTACATTTAGTTCAATAGCCACAGACACCATTTAGAAGTTTCTAAATTTCAACAGTATTACTGAAATCAAATTTATTTTACCAAAATGAGATAACTACTTGGGAGTATTTTCAAAATCCAAACAACTAATGACAAAATAATTTAAGGTTTTTTTTTTAATTTAAAAGAGTAATGATTATTTATCAGAAGCAGTCAATAAAAAAAAAAACTTTGATTTTATTCCCCAATCAAACAGAGGAACAAAGGCGATACTAGGAGGAAAGGCATCCAGTCAAAGCGAAAACAATGCTCCTGCAACTCCAAGAGCAGAGTATGGCTTTTTCAAGCCCTATCCAAGAAAAAGTGCAAAAGAGTACGAATGATTAAGGATAACGTGAATATATTTCTTAACAATAGCAGCATTGGTTTCCTCATCACCAACAGAAAGTACTTATAGAGTATTTGTAGTTTCTATTAATTGAAAACATTGATTCTATATTTAATATACTATAAAAAAGAATATATGCATGCATAGAAACACGCATGCATAGAAACACACATGCATGCAAACATACATATTTGGTTGCAGAAGAAAACACAAATGTACATCAAAGATTATATTCAGTTAATCACCAAGGCAAAGTACTTAGTTAGATAACCTTTTATGAACTTCTAAAATTTCTTCGTTGCTTTGAGCTCTGGGTGTTACTTGATAGACTCTCCATTTCGCTCATACAACAAACCTAAAGGGAAGGTCTTTCCTGATTTTTATCACCTTAAAGAGATATCATATGGCTCTGTTGATCCTGGAATACACTAGACCTAGAATTAAAAACCAATGTAATGCTGATATTTTCAGATTAAAATATTCTATTTCCAACCTACCATTGCCTGGAAAATTCAACTTCCTCGTTTTACAGAGTGTTAAGTCAAATTAACTTCTGGAGGACATAAACATTTATTAACGCAAATACTTTTTTTTCCAGAAATAGCTGACAAATTATATATTTTTATTTTAGCTGGGAATATGGGTAATATATTAATTTTCTATTGCTGCTGTAACAAGTTACTACAAGCTTAGAGGCTTAACCCAAATTAAATTTCGTCTGGTTCTGAGTGTCAATTCCAACATGGGTTAATTGGGCTAAAACTACATGGCAGTCAGTCGGTGTTTCTTCTGGAGGCTCTAGTAACTTGAGAGTGAATAAATCTAGCAGATTCCCTATTGATCAAGTGATCAAATTATCATTAGTAATGAGGCATTTATTATTTTCTAATATAATACTTTGAGAAAGGCACAACATCATTTTTGTGGTATTTCGACCAAAAAAGAATAACTTCAACATAATCGTGAGAAAACAGCAGACAAAACTAATATTAAGAGGTATTCTATAAAACAGCTAACAAATGCTCTTCAAATGTGTTACGTTCACAAAAAAACAAAGTCTAAGGAATTGTTACAAGGTGGAGGATATTGAGAAGACATGACAGCTGAATGCAATGTACGATCCTGATTGCATCCTGGACCAGAAAAAGCGCAGTAGGGAAAAATCTAATGAAATAAAATAACATCTTCAGTTTAATTGATAGTATTGTATCAACATTATTGATTCCATTATTTCTAATTATATGAAATGAAAACATTAAGGCAGCCTAGGTGAAGCTGGAAACTCTCTTGCACTATTTTTGCAACTTTTCTGTAAGTTAAAAATTATTTCAAAATAAATTTTGTTATTTACAATTTAAATACCTACTTTAACACTCTCAAGACACCAAAGCTGCTTCTGTTAACCAGCTTCTCCAGATATATCTCATTGTCTATGGTTATTGCATGGATGTGGTCAATGTCTTTTTGATGAATCTCACACCACAGTCTTTGCAAGCATACCTTGTTTCATCATATTTCAGTTTACTGTGCTTGGCAAATATTGTGTTTTTCATAAATTGAAGGTTTGTGGCAACTCTGCATAGATCAAACTTATTGGCACAACCTTTCCAACAGCATATGCTTACTTTGCATTTCTATGTCATAGTTTGGTAATTCTCACACCATTTTTATCTTTTTCACTATTATATTTGTTATGATAACCTGTGATCAGTGGTCTTTATGTTACTATTGTGATTGTTTTGGGATGCCACAACCTGTGCCCACATAAGATGGTAAACTTAACCAATAAATGTGTTTGTTCTGACTGCTCCACCTACTGGCTTTTCCCCATCTCTCTTTCTCTTCTGGCCTTCCTATTCCATGAGACACAACCTAAAATTAAGCCATTTAATACTCCTACAATGGACTCTTTAAGTGTTTAAGTGAAAGGAAGAGCCAGACGTCTCTCACTTTAAGTCAAAAGCTAGAAATGACTAAGCTTAATGGGGTAGGCATGTTGAAAGGTGAGACGGGGGCAATGCTAGACCTCTTAAAACAAACAGCCAAGTTGTGTATGAAAGGGGAAAGTTCTTGAAGGACATTAAAATGCTACCCCAGTTTACACACAAATAATACGAAGTGAAACAGCCTATTGCTGATAAGAAGAAAGCTTAGGTGGTCTGGATAAAAGATCAAACCAGGTACAACATTCCCTTAAGCCAAAACCTAATCAAGAGAAAGACCCCGACTGTCTTTAGTTCCTTGAGGGCTAAGAGAAGTGAGGAAGGTGCAGAAGAAAAGTTTGAAGCAAGTAGCGGTCACTTCATAGGGTTTAAGGAAATAATCTGTCTCCATAACATAAAAGTGCAAGATGAAGCAGCAAGTGCTGATATAGAAGCTGCAGCAAGTTATGCAGAAAGATATGCAGAATATTTAACTAAGATAATTGATGAGGTGACTGCACTTAACAAAAGATTTCAATGTAGATAAAACAGCCTTCTATTGAAAGACGAGGCCATCTAAAATGTTTATTGCTAAAGGGGAGAAGTCAATGACTGATTTCAAAGCTTCAAAGGACACGTGGACTATCTTGTTAAAGGGTGACTTTAACTTGAAGTCAATGCTTATTAACCCTTCTGAAAATCTTAGGATCCTTAAGAATTATGCTAACTCTTCTCTGCCTGTTCTCTGCAAATGTAACAACAAAGCCTGGATGACGGCATATCTGTTTGCAGCCTGGTTACTGAATATTTTAAGCCCATTGTTGAGGCCTACTGCGCAGAAAAATTAAAAAGATTCCTTTTGAAATATTACTGCTCATTGACAACACATCTGGTCACCCAAGAACTCATGCCTGCTCACACCATATTCATTTTGCAGCTCACGGCTCAAGGAGTAATTTCCGCTTTCAAGTTGTATTACTTAAAAAGTATATTTTGTGAGCCTATAGCTGTCACATACCATGATTCTTATGATGGATATGGTAACCAAATTGACAATTTTCTGGAAAGAATTCACCATTCTAGATGCCATTAAGAACATTCGTGATTCATGGGAGAAGGTTAAAATACCAGAATTAACAGGAATTTGGAAGAAGTTTATTCCAACCTTCATGGATGATTTTGAGTCGTTCAAAAATTCAGTAGAGGAAGTAATTGCAGATGTGGTGGAAATGGTAAGACAGTTATAATTAGCAATAGAGCTTAAAGATGTGACTGAATTTCTGCAACCTCATGATAAAACTTGAACTGATGAGGAGTTGTGCCTTATGGATGAGCAAAGAAAGTGATCTCTTGAGCTGGATCTGCGTTGGCAAAGATGCTGTGAACGTTGTTGAAATGCCAACAAAGAATTTAGAATATTACATAAATTTAGTTGATAAAGCAGCTTCAGGGTTTGAGAGGATTGTCTCCAATATTGAAAGAAGTTCTGTGGGGGAAATGCCATCAAATAGTATGACATGTTACAGAGGAATCTTTTGTGAAAGGAAAGGTCAATCTATGAAGCAAACTTTATTGTTGCTTATTTTAAGAAATTGCCATATCCACCCCAATCTTCAGCAACTTGTCAGCAGCCATCAACACTGAGGAAAGATGCAAAATGTTTATGACTCACTGCAGGCTCAGATGATCATTAGCATTTTTTAGTAACGAAGTGTTTTTAAATTAAGGTATGTATGTTTCTTTGTTTTAGAAAAATGCTGTCACACACTTAGACTATGGTATAGTGTTCAAAGAACTTTGACATGCACTGGGAAACCAAAAAAATTGTATAATTCACATTCATGTGATACTCATTTTATTGCGGTGGTCTAGAACAGAACCTTCAGTTCCTCTGAGGTATGCCTATACTTACTGCCACTTTGTGACCTGAAGAAAGGTCAACATGTTGGGAGCTATTTCATTTCTTCTTCATACTTGCTCAACTATTAAATTAACTTGCAAAATGATAACATGATTACTGCCTTGTAGTCTAAACCAACAGGTTACTCAAAAATGTGGTTTCATGCTGAGAATAAAACATCACTAAAACTTAATAATTTTTTATATTACAACTTATAATAAATATATTAATAAACTGGTAACTATTAATACCAGCATTAATTTAAACACCCCACCAGATCAAGAGGTCTATTTAAACATCAGCTATCCTTTGGTTATTCAACTTTTTTACTTTTTATTTAATTAATTTATTTTTTATATTTTGTAGGGATGGAGTCTCACTATGCTGCTCAAGGTGGTCTCAAAGTCCTCGGCTTAAGTGATCCCTCTGCCTCAGCATCCCTGAGTGCTGGCATTACGGTTGTAAGCCACCACACCCAGTCCTCAACTTTGTTTAGTCATAGCATTGCCTATATCTATTTTGAATATTACTCTTCTAGAATCTACCACGTCTGTGACTCTTGGATATGGTAAAATAAACTATTGTGAATTAATCTCCTATACTGGAAATTTATGTGGCATAATCATAAACTATTTTGCTTTCCTGTCTATTTTGCTTAGCCTGTTAAAGAAATAACTTGGTTTTCCTTATTTGGTATTCCTATCAGCTAATAGATATCTTGTATTTTTCCTCCTAACTTATTTGTTCTTCCTATTAGAAAAATGAAAAAATAATTAGGCTTTTTTTCTAATCATCAAGTTTTTGATATATAGTTCTTTTTTGAAACTACAACTTTGGTCACTAGGAATATTTATAGGCAATGTTTAGGTATGAAACTTTTTTCTGTTCCTTCTCTTAATAATAAGGTTAGCTGGCTTTTAGCTTATAGTCAAACCATATTCTGATTCAAGCTACTGTCAGTTGTCATTTAAACTCATTTAGGACATAGCTTTTAAACCACATTTAAGCTGAGAATGGCTAGTTTTAAAATAAAGATGTAAAGTGATTTTCTTCAGCAGTCCTGAAAAATCATTGAAATTTCCTGGGCTTTTGATTCTATCCTTTAAAAGGTAGCTAGTAATACTCTCAGTTAATTACCTTAGTTCTGAGAAGAGCAAATAAATAGTCATTTGCAGGAAATGTGTGTAAGAATATTAGCACTGAATAGTGAGGAATAACCAGGCACCTCAGATTAAGTGCCTTGAAATTTAAGTCACTTAAGATAAATTTATGGTTCTTCTACTGTATCTCCTAACATGCCTAAAAATAAGGAAATTTTGGGGAATGAATTTAAATTCAGTGGCTTTTAAACATGTCCTCAAGAAGCAGAACAGGTCTAGGGTACAGTACTCTGCAAAGAGTCTTGAGATTATTCAACCAGTATGTCTAGGTGTCATATTTATTTTAATTTCCACACCATTTTACCTCTCGTAGGGTGCTAACTTGCTCTGTAATGTATTTTAGTGATTTGGATTCCTCTTTGTAGATTGCAAACTTTTTTTGGAGGCAAATTGTCTTCATTTTTAAAACTAATTTAATGAATAGTACACTGCTCTAAATATAAGTGCTTAGTAAATATTGGTTAAAATAAACGAATATAACTTTTAACACTTTGTTTTAGAAAAAAATCATTTGCAAAAATCTAAAAGGGAAGTGTATGTTGTTGGTGTATATCTGAAGAAGACAAGCCAGGAAGAGAAAACAAATTGTGTGAAGACTCTGCGAGGAGACTGTGCCAAGTGATATACTAGGTAGTGCTGTTTAGGGCAGTGGTTCTCAACTGGGAGCAATTTAGCTCCCCTAAGGGGGCATAAGCAATGCCTGGGGTCATTTTTCCTTGTCATAACCTGGGAGACAGAGACATTGCTACTGGCATATGGAGTTGGCTCCTTGTATCTGTCAGTTCCACCTATGCAGTTTCCACCAACTGTAAAAAAACTATATATATAGAACAATAAAAATAATACAACAGCTAAAACTAATACAAATAAAATATACGGTGTAAAACTATTACATAGAATTCACATTGTATTAGGTATTATAAGTAATCTAGAGATGATTTAAGGCTTACAGAAAGATGTGCAGAGGTTGTATGCAAATACTATGCCATTTTATAAAAGAAATTCGAGCATCTGTCAATCTTGGTATCCGTGAGGGTCCTGGAAGCAATCCCCTATGGATACAGAGGGACCAGTGTAATGGGTAGAGACCAGGCTTGCTGCTAAATATTCTAGAATGCACAAGACAAAGAATTATCTGGCTCAAAATATCAACAGTGACAAGGCTGAGAAACCCTCATATAGATTAAACCAAGCTGGAGTCAGCATGCCAGCAAGGAGTGTCATGATGTCTTCTCCCTTCTCCAAATAATGTAAAATAATTTTTATTATGTACCATGTTCTTTTCTTAAACATTTTTTTACTTATTCCCCTATTCCATACAATTGTATTATAATAGAAATAAAAGATCTTTGCCTTTAAAGTGAGAGTAGAAGCAGGACCTGGCATAGGCTTCTACCAAAGGCTTTCTTTTTTTGGCAATCTGAATTTTTCCCTTTCTCTATGCATGATCTTCTGAGATAGTCTACACAGATGTCTTATGTGGCCTTATACCTTAGACAAATAAAAAATTCTTCCCTTTGGGAAGGCAAATTTGCTTCTATAACTTTTTCTCCTCTGCTTTTGTGAGTATGAGAGAGTTTCTCTACTACAAGACTGTAGGATAAAAGTTGGTATAACAAAAGTAAAGATTGAAAAGATAAAATGACAACCAAAAAACAATGACAAAATTGGAATTCAGGAATAATGTTCACTGTGGCAATGTGGCTAAATATAACTTGGGTTAGGGATCTCTTGTGTTAGGAATCTTTCTGTGTGATATATTATTTTGAATTTATAGAGCATCGGTGTTAACAGATTTAAAGGGTGACTAGGGCAATGGAATTACCTCTGATATCAGAGAGTTGGCAATCACGTAACCCTGAAAGTCATGGCACAATATGGCAGAAGAAGCACGTCTGGGGCCTGGGAGTCCTGAGGTATCTAGTAATTGTGGTTTTCCTCATACTCTCTGGATCTGGGGTGACCCAGAACACAGTCATGATTCTTGAACTGTTTGCAGGTGCAAACCTTGAGATCTTCCCAAGCCAGTCATCTGATCAATAATCAGCTCAAGATCATCCCTATACCCTGAGTAGAATTAGTTGTCAATATTTAGGGCACAAAATTCATTTTGGTGAGATGCCCTAGGCCACTGACACTAGTCACATAATAATCAATGTGTTTGCTGCAATGACACATTGCAGCCCTATGTCCTCTGAGTTCTGACTCTAATGTGGTATTTCTTTACACTAGTTTTCTCAATAATATGAACAACCTGCCTATGAGCTGAAATGTGAAGTATGATACCCACTATTATATATCTACCCTTACTGCAAGCCCAATTAATGGTTATTAATATGAACAACTTACCTCCTTCTTGCTTTCAGCTCCTGAATTTTTATTATCTGTACTTTTCCTGTAGTAAAGTAGTTTCATAGCTCAGCAAAGCCTCAGAATTTTTTATAAACAGTCTCTAAAAGGCAGCTAGATCTAGCTCTAAGACATCAAGCAAATGACCCAGGACTCGTTATTTTTCTTGTCGGTTTCTGCGTAGCTAAGGCAAAGGCTTTTTCTTGGCCTCCACTCAGCAATAAGCAAAAAGCTGAAGCTTTTACAGTGGGAGAAGAAACAGAAGGAACAGAGGAGGTAAGCTTTTGTTTCACAAAGAAATTCCAGCAAGTTACCTAGGGATACATTATTAATCAACTTCACCTGCTGATAGTATAGGTTGGTTTATTGATATTCATTATGCTTGTTGGTAAAAATAAAGGGGGAGGGGGAAGGGGATTGAATAACGTCAGTTTTCTTACAATCGTTCTCTGTTTCTACTTTTTGCTTGGAAACTTTAGTACAGTACATGGCTGTTTCAGTAATTGTGGTACGAAAAACATCTGTGGAGGACAGTTTAACATGTTTGTCTCTGCAAAGCCCCATAGCAAATAACATGTACATCATCAACTCTCTAATAACTCTTACAGGAGGCCTCTAACTACTGCGCACACATCAGGGGAATGATGTATAATTTAATACCTTGAAATAGAAAAAGAAAAAAAGGAAGAAATTCGACCTGCTGGGAGTTTCTCATTAAATATCCAGAGCGCCAGTGACTGCTGTTTCCTAGTTTAGTCAGAAACGTCTTTGTTAAGCATGTGCTTTGAGTCTTTAACATTCTGTTCTGCCAGTGATACCCAAAAAAACCCACACTGCAATCTAATTTCCCATATCTTGTCACTTATTTCCAAAATGTGGACAGAGACTCTTGGTGATCAGATCTACTCTTTATTACCAAAAGGCTCAACTATATTAAATGGCCTCTCTAAAGATTTTAGGATCTGGGACAAGACTGGGTACATAATTTGCCAGGCACAGTGACAAATGACAATAAGGAATCCTTATGCAAAGCTTTCAGACGTTTTGAGATAGCAACAGTAGAGCATTAAACCAAGTATGGAATCCTCCATTACTGCACAGGTTGCAAACCTGCAAAGCATGTCTAGGAAGCTGGCACACCCACAACAGACAACACATATCCAGGAAGGCCACTTGGAAATCACAAAAGCCATTCTGCACAAGGAAAACCCTGTAAATATAATATTATAGTATTCTTTATAGTTATCAAACTTCTGATGGTATTTCTCTTTGTGTGTTCAAAAATGCTTGAGAAGACTAATTTCTACCATTTTTTGTAATTCTATGAAGGCATAAACTAAATTGTACATATTTAAAGCATAAAACTTGGCAATTTTCGACATATGCACATGCCTCCCACCTCCCACCGCCCACAAATAAGACATCACCACAACACATATTTCTGTCATCCCAAAAGGTTTCTTCATGCCCTTTTATAGTCCATTCTCTAACCTTTCTCCACCTTGTCTCCAGGTAACAACTAATAGGCTTTCCTCAGTTTGAATTTTCTAAAAGCATAGAATGTTTACATTTGCCTGGCTTTTCTCACTCAGCATGGCTTTAAAGTTCATTCATATTGCCACATTTATCAAAAGTTCATCTCTTTTTGTTGCTAATCAGCATTCCCTTGGATAAACTGTTTATCCATCACGTGTTCATGGACGGTCAGGTTGTTTCCAATGTTTGGTTGTTACATGTAAAGCTATTAGAAATACCCATTCTTGGCTGGGCACGGTGGCTCACACCTGTAATCCCAGCACTTTGGGAGGCCGAGGTGGGCAGATCACGAGGTCAGGATATCGAAACCATCCTAACACGGTGAAACCCCGTCTTTACTAAAAAATACAAAAAATTAGCCTGGCGCGGTGATGGGCACCTGTAGTTCCAGCTACTCGAGAGGCTGAGGCAGGAGAATGGCATGAACCTGGGGAGCTTGCAGTGAGCCGAGATCGTGCCACTGCACTCCAGCCTAGGTGATGGAGAGAGACTCCATCTCAAAAAAAAAAAAAAAAAAAAGAAATACCCATTCTTGTGTGAAGTATGTTTCTTTTTTAATTTTCTTGGGTAAATACCTAGGAGTGGAATGGCTAGGTTATCTAGTAATTATATGTTTAAATTTTGAAAAAAGTCCCTAATTGTATGTCAAATTGATTATTGCATTTTACATTCTTACCAGCACTGTCTGAAGGTGCTAGGTAGTCCCATATACTCAGAAACACTTGTCTGGTCAGAAAAGATGAACTCATGCAATATTTAATCATCTTCTAATACTATCTTGAATTTATTTGGAGAAGATTTTCACTTTTACTTCCAAAATATTATTATGAACATTTTGAGACACAAAAGTTGAAAAATTGTACCGTGAACCCCCATATATATATATATATATGGGTCCAATCATCACTAAATTTTAAAGGATAAAGGTTATACACACACACACAGACATACAACAAAGAATAACATAGATCTCAGGTACAAATTGTCACCCCATAACAATTATTTTCTTCTAGGAATTTTCACTTACATCTGATTTTTTATTAGATTAATCAAATTAAATCTAGAAAGGAATTTATATATCATATAGTTCTCAACATCCTCATTTCCTTTATTATACACATAAGGAAACTGTGGCCAAATTAAAATGACTCGCTCAAGGCATCAGAAGATTAAGAAGTGAACTAGATTTTGTGATTTCTAGATCAAATTTCTGTGCACAAATCTACATTTCCTCATATAATTAACAATGATTTATATTTTAAATGAACATTACACATTCTTACTACTGAATTATAAAATTACTTTGCAGTTTTTTTATGTGCCTACAATTCTGTATTATATACAAAATCATGCACTTTTAATATTGGAAAGAACCTTACTATCATATAAATTCTAGTTCAACCCTCAGGTCCATTTAAAATCTGTTTCTAAAGTGAGTAAATCAGTGCTTTGAAATAACATTTAATGTAATTCAGTTATTTGGATTTTATGTATTTGGAGGGAAACATCGAGTTTGTAATCCTGTTTTTTGTTCTCCTTTTGTCTCCTTGTGCCCATTTTGGGGACACATCTTCATGTCACAAACCCCATCAGGGAAATTTTCAGGTGAAGAAACAGGAAGTGGAACTCAGAGAAGTCCAATTTTATTTGTTAATAAGGAGGAGGTTGAAAGCAATGGTTAAAATTGGATTTTTAAACTATCAGTAGATGTAATTTATTCCATCATGCTGGTTCCCTATTTGCCTTCTCTTTATTGCAGGTTAATTGAGAATTAGTCACATTTGTTATTTTTAGCGCTCCTTGATTTTGTCTGGAAATGGAAGTGAAACTGTAAAAACAGGTAAAGAAAAACTATTTAAAGTCTTTAAAAAATATTTAAAAAATCAGAATTCTTGGTTCAGTTAGCTACAAAATACTCGGAGACTTGGAAAAAGATTGTTTTAAGATACAAATTAAGTGAGATTTTTGGAGTTGATTATTCTGGTTCATTTAGATAATTAAAATTGGGCTGACTCACTGAAAAGAGCTACTTGCCACACATCCTAAATTAAGTGTATTGTTATTAAGAGGAGAGTCGGGGACACTCATTTCATTTATTTTACTACCAATGCTTGATTTTGAAGATGAAAATTTTGAAGCTTTGGGATACTTATTTTTCCCCCTTAACCCTGAAATTTTACCCATTAACACAAACTGTGTTTTTCAGGATAAGTGCATTTAAAAATGTATTCAGTAGGCTTTTAAAGTTTAGTTTTTTTTTTTTTTAAAAAAAGAGGGAGCTTTATATTTATAGGTATCCTCAAAATGAAAAAGTAGAGCTTCTAAAGCTATTTCTTTGTAAGGATTTAAATTCATGCACAGGCTCTTAATTTGAAGGGTATTTGAAGTTTAAATTATAATGCATCAGTCATCCTTGAAAACCCAGGCAATTAATATACACAAATACAGAATTCTGTAAACAATATTTTTGTCCACAGTTCATTTATACATGCTTATAGAAATTACTCATGCTAAACTGCAATTTATCAAATCGCTGGTAACAAATCACCCTGTCATATTATACTTAAAATGTCAATGTTTAATACTAACTTCTTCCTACATAAAGATATGATATTTGATTGCAAGTACTTAGTGATACCAGGCATAGTGAGAAGGAAAAGTGTTTCATCTTAAGAATCACTATGCCAGTTAACAAATATACATACAATAAATTACAATTTCCTACATTAAAATGATCTTCCAACATGCTGAGAAATTTAACACATCTACCAAGTGGAAGTTGTTCATATATCACCATAGAGATCAGAATCATCACTTTTAAGCACACATACTTAAAATAATCGCAAAGCCGTATGCCCCCATTATAGATCTCTTTCACTTTTTACACAAATGCATTAACCATGGGGCAATCCTCTATCATTGAAAATAGGGAGGAAGAACTTCTGAATAAATTACTTATGAATAATGTGTATTACACACAGGCATTCACAGGAATTTACAAATGATTTGGCAATGTATTTCAGGGAACTAAATGCTAAAATTTTTTCATTCTGTTAAATTTTTATTTTAAGATTAGTTTTGTTTCTATTTTCCATTATCTTTTTATCATAAAGTTATTCAGATCCTTCAGAGCACACAGAAAATTTTCATAATTCAAATGGAAAAGTTATTCCTTTGGATGCAAAACATGGAAAATAATCTGATTACATTAATAACAAAATGTTTAATAACTGATAATTGTAAAAAGGTAATGTTTATAATTAACGTGATACTCTTGGGAGTTATGTCTTAGGAATAAAATTTGGAGGAGGTAGGGGTATATTTTACAAATGAATCACAATGGAGCAGAGAATCGATTTTAAGTTTAAAGAGTCTTCATTTGCCTTTTAAGATATCAACAGATAGTCAACTGCTTTATTCTTTCATTTGTATTCCTACCTAGTTCCACAGCCTCAGCTTTTTCTAGCACTTCAATGTAAGACTCCCTCATATTCCTAAATGAGTATAGAAGGATTGGGCATATTTAGAGAGGCATGGAGTTTTCATGAAGTAGGAGCTGTTTATAACTTTCTTCCTAAAAATAAAAAGTGGGTTCTCACTCATGAATATTAGACTCCCTTTTATAGAAAAAGTTTTGCAAACTTATTCAGGACAGATGTTCAGACAGACACCAGTTTGCTCTGAAGAAAACAGGGCAGTTTAAAGTGGGTATGTTCTTCAAAATTGCAAGACAATCACGATCCTCTTATTTGTAATTCTTCCTAACCCCAATTCCCATAACTCCTGAACCTACAAATGTTTTCATTATTTCTTTGATCTCAATCATTTCTTTCTCTTTGATTTTTACATCCCCTCTGAACTGTCATTGGTTAGTTGATTACCATTTATTTTTATTTTGAAATTTTAAATTTTCCACAGTGCTTCAACCATTTGAGTGCAAACATCCACTTTTCATTTGAGAAATCACAGGACTTATTGCTCTTTGAAGAATCACTAAGTGATAAAAAAAGCTTCATATTTCTAGGATATATGTAAAATTATGACAATAGCTGACATGGTAATAAAAAGACCCTGTGGCTGGCATCTTCTGGTTTCTTCTTTTATCTTTCTTATGACTGATTCTAGGAAGAAACATTGTGCGTTGAACTTCAAAGCTGAGATATGAGACTATAGCTTACTTCTAAGAAACGCTTGATTTCATACAAAACACTAGTTATTTATTTTCCTGGAATCTTTGAGATTTTCTCTTCATTCAGGCTTGGTATAGAATCACTTCTTCAATGAGCCTTCTTCAATCAACTCCCAGACCCTGTCTTTCATTTTCCTTATCGCTATCATTACCTTTTGTTTTATTACTCACTATTTGTTAATTTCTTTCTTTATCTTTTTTGTCCATTGGAACACAAGATTTATAACCAGAGGCATCATTTCTTTCTTGTTCATTACTGCAAAGAACAAAACCTGCACAAAGAAGACTCTCAGGAAATGTTGGCTGAATGACAGAATGAACATTGATAAATGAAGACTTCTCCAAATACCTGATGCTAGACATCTCTAAATGTAAAACAATATTAATTAAAATATTCTTAATTTCATTTAATTGAAAACATGGAATTACATATATGTTAAGTCGTTTTAGAAAGAAATGTTAGAATGTTAATTGTTAAAAATGTCAATTCTGACAATAGTCTAGATATAGCTAATTTGTTCTAGCATATTCTTAGTAATTATATAGTTGATTTTGAATTTTTACTTCTGAATGTCTTCAGTATACCTACATGCTGGTGAAAATGAAGACATTTCTTTGTGCTTTTATGGTATTTGTAATTTAAAGGTACATTAAATTTTTTAATGACCTTGGAAATAACTTTTGAAATCATTGTGGCTAGTCATTGTGCCTGAAGGTTTTATTTTTCTCTTTCTGCTGCTGAAACTAGAATGCGCCCTTGATTTCACACTCTTGCTGAACTGATACTTTTGTTCCTGTCCAGATATCAGAAATAACATGTGACCATGACATCATACATCATTTTTCCATCAAAACATTTGAAAATAACTTGGATTCATTTATTAGAGCTTTATTTTCCCACGTCTTGCAGTACCCTAGAGTTCTATAGTAATTAACCTTATGCTGAATGGTAGAGGACATGCACTAAGCTCTTATTTAAAATCTATTCATGATGCATTTTAAATATTCAGTAGAGACTTCTTAA
The DNA here is from genome assembly GCF_009828535.3 of Hylobates moloch. NCBI lineage: Eukaryota > Metazoa > Chordata > Mammalia > Primates > Hylobatidae > Hylobates > Hylobates moloch. The sequence continues at coordinate 122,509,049 of NW_026652279.1, forward strand.
ACATGCAGCCGTAGTCTATTGAAAATGGATTTCCTAAAGCCAGGAGATTGGATATTAATATCTGGCATTTGTATAAAGACAGGTTTTTCTTAACCTATTATAAAAAGGACTGATGATGTGATTATATATTGTTTACTAGCTCACTTATATTTCTCCGTGCTAATAATTACTGTAACCCATTTGTTTAGTTTTTTTACTTTTTCATTAAGCATTGTTTTAAAAAATTTTTTTATCTTAGCTTATGTTTATGTTTTTAATTGAATAAAGGTTGTTTGTTAATATAGAATCTGCTGTCATTTCAGTTTTATCTTTCCACAGTAAAATTTATGCAAAATGTATTAAAAAAGAAATTCTGAAACTCCTGAAATGAGATGTTTAAGGGCATGAGTATCTTTGGGCCTGTGGTATCATAGCCATTCTTATTTTAACATTTTGTGAAAATGTTGGCACCCAGGAGATATTTGGCAATGTCTGGAGACATTTTGGTTATCAGGACTATAGAGTGTGAATGCATCTAGTGAGTAGAAGCCAGAGATATATTAAATATCTTATAACACAGAACACCCCTCTACAACAAAGAATTATTCTGCCTAAAATGTAAATAGTGCTGAGATTAAGAAACATAAGTTTAGACAAATTAAATTTTAAAAATTTAGTGTACTCTTAAAATCATAGATAAAAGAATGCTTAATGTACTGAAAGTTTTTCAAAAAGAGTAAAGTATTTAAAAATGTCTTCTTGGCCAGGCACAGTGGCTCACAACTGTAATCCCAGCACTTTGGGAGGCCGAAGCAGGAGGATCATTTGAGGTCAGGAGTTCAAGACCAGCCTGGCCAACATGGTGAAACCCCATTTCTACTAAAAATACAAAAATTATTTGAGTGTGGTGGTGCATGCTTGTAATCTCAGCTATCTGGGAGGCCAAGGCAGGAGAATTGCTTGAGCCTAGGAGACAGAGGTTGCTGTGAGCCAAAACTGACCCACTGCACTCCAGCCTGGGTGACAGAGTGAGACTCTGTCCCAAACCTTCCCCCCCTACCAAAAAAAGAAAAAGTCTTCTCCTCAGAGGAAACCATGAACAGTAGGGTTAATAAGAAATGAAGTCATGAGTAATTGGAGAAGAGATTGCATAAGCCTTTGTAAAACATTCTTAAAAAATAGCTCTTACACTGAATGAAGTGAGATATCATTATATACTATAGAGCGGAGGAAAAGCATAGTCTAGTTTATATTGTAACCGGATCCTTTGGCTACTGTGGTTGGCAGAATTCCAAAGATGTTTTCCGAGATTCTCTTCCCTTGGTTAGTCAATAAAACATGAATCTAGGTACTGCTGTGAAGGGACTTTGGAAAAGTAACAGGACTTGAGATAATGAGATCATGGATTATCTAGATAGATCCATTGTAATCACTTCAGCCCTTAACAGTAGAGACATTTCTCCTCCTGGAGTCAGAGAGATGTGGCTGAAGAAGGAGGCAGAGGAAGGATAAAAAGTGTGAGAAAAATACTACCCTTCCTTGCTGGCTTTGATTATCAAAGAAGGAGGGATAAGCCAAGTAAGGTGGGAAACTTTTAGACATATCCAACTGAAAGCCAGAAAGAAGACTGGGAACCTCAGACTTCTACTGCATAGAACTGAATTCTGCCATCGACCTGGATGACCTTGGAAGCATATTTTCCCCTAGAGTCTCCAAAAGCAATACAATTCTGCTGACACCTTGATTTTGACCTAAACAGAGAACCAGCTGAGCCATATTGTCCTGGACTTTTGACTTGTGAAAATTGTGAAATCATAAGTAGTTACTGTCTTAAGCCACAGATTTTATGATCGTGATTTCAGCTGCAATAGGAAACTGATACAGTTGCTGTGTTGAGAATGATAGACTCTGGAAAAGTAGGGATAGAAACAGGAAAAGTAGCTGGGAAGTTCATTAATAAACTGGACACAAGATGATGGTGGCCTTGAACAATGTGTTGGTGATGGAAATAATAAGCATTGAGTGATTTCTGGATATATTTTGAAGGTAGAGTCAATAGGATGTGCTAAGGGATTGGAGAGGTGATGGAAAGGAAACAGAGAACACCAAGGAAGTGCTGAAGGCTCTGTCTGAGCACTTGGAAGGACAGAGGTGCCATGATTAAACTGGGTAAGACTGAGCATATTTTGAGGGAAAGATTAAGATATTGGTGATGGACATGTTCAGTTCTTGTTAGTGATTCAGTTGGAGATATTGAGTAGGCAGTCAAAAACTGGGGTTCAGGAGGAAGTTCTTGACTGAAGACATGTTCTTGGCAGTATATAATTGGTAAGTTGAGCCAACATATAACCTAGGAAGTAGGTATAAATAAATATAAAGAGATCTAAGGAATGAACTCCAAAATTTAGAGGTCAAGGAGGTGACAAGGAACCAGACGATACCACTGTGCTGAGACAAATAAGAGAATATAGCTCGTGAAGATAATTTTGTGATAATTAGAGAAACATTTGTAACTAGTTTAAATTTTTGCTATAAAAATTTTTATATAGGTTTGAAACAAACAGAAACACATTCAATAATATCAAGTGAGAGTCATCTATTTTCAGGTAGAAAAATAATGCAAAAATATGTCTTTTTAGGCCAGGCGTGGTGGCTCACGCCTGTAATCCCAGCACTTTGGGAAGCCGAGGCGGGTGGATCACGAGGTCAGGAGATGGAGACCATCCTGGCTAACACGGTGAAACCCCGTCTCTACTAAAAACACAAAAAATTAGCCAGGCGTGGTGGCTGGTGCCTGTAGTCCCAGCTACTCGGGAGACTGAGGCAGGAGAATGGCGTGAACCCAGGAGGTGGAGCTGGCAGTGAGCCGAGATCGTGCCACTGCACTCCAGCCTGGGCGACAGAGCGAGACGCCGTCTCAAAAAAAAAAAAAATATATATATATATCTATATCTATATAGATATATATATATATTTTTATAGCTTGAATAAATTTTTGTGAGTTTTTTCTTATTTCTTGTCATTTGAACTTGTAATCATTTGAAGTATTACTTAGACCGCCAAAAATTTAAAAACAAACAGGTTTAAAAATCTAATGAGTTTCAAAAAATCACTTGAAGTATTACTTAGACCGCCAAAAATTTAAAAACAAACAGGTTCAAAAATCTAATGAGTTTCAAACAATCATCTAATTAATTTCTTTTTTCTTCCAATTATCCAATACATTGGATTGTTTTGTCTCCATTAATAAGTTCTGTTTTGTCTCCATTAATATGATATCCTGACATCCTGCCAAGTCAGAACAAAGCTACCAGATATTAGCAAAATAAGCCATTAGGTCTTGGGACAAATGCTAGTCTTTCCTAAAATCATGACCGTGGAAAAAAAAAAAAAAGAGTTATTCATTCTTTGACTGCCTATTTCTGTTAACTTTTTTACCATGTTAAAAGTGATTATTGTTTTTCTTGGTGAAATGGGAATCAAATACTTAACACGTTTTACCTTAACCCTTTCCACGGTCATGATCATGAGTTGTTTTATACTTTTCAGCTGATTTGGGGCATAATATTGAGATCTTTCTTAGCACAGTATTCTGGGCAGCTACCAAAGACAGCTATCATGATTCAAAATGAAACCACTTGCCATTTCTGTTGTTTTTGTCTCTCTTGAATCACCATCAAGGATGTGAAACATAAATACTTCTTCCCCACATATTGCCTAATAATTTGACAATACTGTCATGCCACCGCATTTATCACAGAAATTTGTATCTCTAAATGGTAGCGATCTTCAGTGATTATCAATAATTTTTTATCAATTATCAATAATTTTTTATACTACATCCTTCATCCCCTTTCATGTTTCTCTAGTCAAAAATATGTATTTCTTTTTACCTTGTTTTTTTTTGATACTTTAAGGAGTGTTACGTGCCAAGTTTCAGAGAGCATTATTAAATCACCCTTTTCATAGTTATGCAGGCATATATGTTCATTTTTGTTTATATTGCTGTCAAGGTGCAGAGCACTGGCTTTGAGGCTTCATGAAGATGAACACTCACGTGTTTTCATTCCTAAAATAAACATGCAAGTTAGAGTTAGTGAGATGAGCTCAAGAGATATTTTTGGCGAATCATCAGGCTAAGAAATGTTCAGGGAGGGTGGGTTCTCCAGTCTTATCAATCAAATCATAGGGGAATTGGTTTGGTAGCAATGATGCTTTGGTTGGGGTAAATTGTGAATAAGTGAGTTGTAGCCATGTTATTCCAAAACTATCACTTTTTGTGGTTGAAAAACTGCACTTACCAAGCCACATCTTCTGGACCTAATATTATCTACCTACCTGGTAGTTTCCTTACCTATGTCACTTAGCACCACTGTGCACATGTTCTATATTTAATGAGCAATGCTCAGTCACATTGCAACTGGGCAGTGATAACCAATCTGTAGGCATGCACTTTTGGTTATTTCCAAGACAAAGAAGGCACAGAGTCCGGAAGACCTGGCCAGGACCACCACAGTATTCTATTGGTAGTACAACAGTAACTCTCTCATTGTCCAGTGGGGACTAGCACACTTGTACACACACACACACACACACACAGACACACACACATATCCCTACTTATGTCCACACGTGCCATTTGATTTTCTCCCTGGCATCCCCTTGCCCTGGATTCTCTTGAAATATCCTGCCTTATTTCTCATACTGTATCATCCAAATGAAAAAAAAAAAAAGCCACCAAAAAATCTCCACTCTATAGGAATAAGGGGCTATCAGGTCTTTTTTCCTTTGTGAATTTGAGTTAGACTAGTTATTCTCTAGAAGAACTGATTGTCATACTCATCTTCTCAGCAAAGCCTTTTGTTCTCTCCCAGCCCATGAGAGTCAGAGCATCTTCTGAGCTTTCACCGCAGTCTGTTCATGCCTTTATGAAATTTTCAGTGATCTGTGTTGTTTTGGCTGTTTTGGCATGTAGAGATTAAGGTCTTGAATGAAGAGAAACATGAAATAATATCTAGCTAATGGTGCTTAATAAATATTTCTGGAATGAATCAGGCAATTAATTAACATCTTTTTATTAGGATAGATAATGGCAAAGAGTTAAAGACCCACTAATTTTATCTCAACTGAAGCCCCAAATTCTTTGGAACATTGGTTGATTTCTGTTGGATCTGAGTCCAATGAACATGAACCTTTAAAGCTAATAAAACCAATAACTTCCAGAAAACTAGCAGACTTGGGAAATAAAAGAAATTCTGTCTTTCATAGGAATTTTATGAAGGATATTTTGCAATAAAAATTATCTTTTTGGCTATTATAAAGACCAAGTAATCATTTATAAATCAAGGTAGGCAAAAGCTTATTTAATTTGGTATGCTTGGAAGTTAACCAAATTAATTTATAAGTGTCACTTATCCTTTTGTTAATCCATTTTACTGACAAGTTTTGAAAAGAATGTAAAGACATTTCATCACTGGGTCACCTGTGGGCCATACTTCGCACTAATTGGAAAGATGGCTCACCATGAGTGAGATATTAAAACATGAAAAAGAACCTCTTATTTCAAGATATTCTTACTTATTTATTCTTAGTCATGCCAAGCTAACAGGTCATTATATATCCTTTAATACCACCATTTTTCTACTCAGTGTAGAAGGTAATAGCAATCAAAACATCCACTGCAAAGTAAACAGCAATCCCAGTTTCACATGGGTTTCCTTTTATCGTTTCAGAGGAAAGGAATGTAGATAACTACTGTGATAAGACCCAAAATGGGAGAGAGATTACTATACATAGAAAAGCCCATTGCTTAGAAGTTGTGGACAGCTTTATGATGACTATTTTTTAGTTTGAGGATAATGAAAGTTTTCCTTGACCAACGACTGTATAATTTTAGAGTCTATGCACAAGCCTTTAATAAACTTCATTAGTGGCTGTGGGATATATTTGACCATTGACTCTTCTACTCATGATTCAGTTTACTGGTTTATTTGGCTGAAATCGAAGTGTGTCTAGAGAGAATCTCCCTGGTAACAATGTTTTTGCAAAATATTCATTGCTTTAAACAAAACAACTATATGTTTCTGGGGTCCATTTGCAAAAAGAACTGTGTAAGTACTCACAGTTGTCAAGACAGTTGCCTTGATTCATTCACTCATTCAAATATATTTATTGCATGCCTACTATGTGCTAGTTTTCTAAGCAGGGGGTCCACAGAATACACAGAAAACCATATCCTCTTAGACTGTGCATACATTTAGATTGTAAATTATGGCAAATTAAAAGGGAAACGTAAATTTGTGGAATGTCAAATGGCAATAAATACTATAGAGAAAAATAAAGCAGAGAATGAGACAAGGAGTATTAGAAGACATGCTTTTAAAATAAAATAGTCAGGAAATGTTTCACTGAAAAAGTTACATTTTAGTAAACAGTTTGCAGTTTGCAATGGAGTGTGGCATGTTGACACTGGGTGAAGAGCATGACAGAGTGCAAAGCCTTCATCTGGAGTATATGTGGTGGGTTGGGTATGAATAAAGAGGGAGGGGAGGGGCTGGAGCAAAGTGAGCAGTGGTAGGATAGAAGGAAGTGAAGTCAAGGGGGAAATGAGGTCTCAGTCTTATCAAGCCTTGTAAATCAGGGTAATGACTGGACTTTACTCAGGGTAAGCTGGGAGGCTATTTGGGAGTTTTGAGCCAGAGGAATGACAACCTGTCTTTATTATAACAGGATTGCAGGATGATGTTTTGAGACATAGACATAGATGGGGCTTCAATAGAAGCAGAAAGCCCTGTCTTGCATCCATCTGATCATTCACTCATTTTTACAACAAATACATATTCACATCTATAGTGATTCTACCTAGAAAAAGGAGAGGACTTTTCTATAGCTTTTACAAAAATGACTTGAATTTCACAAGTGAACCAAGTCCTAGAAAAGATACTTTTTTCCCTATTACATGGAGAATTTCCTTTCCAAATGAAGGGTGACACATAAAGTTCTGGTGAATCTGATTGACTGATCTGAGGAAAACAAAACAAAATTCACAAACAGCCAGTGCTTCAATTGGTGGTTTTATAAGAAGTGATTCTTTTTGAAGAAGAGGAGCACTGGAATTACTCACTGTATGTTTCATTTTCATAGATACACTTACAATAAGATTGACGTGTAATTTTTATATATTTTCTTAGAATTTTGAACATATGGATAGCAACTGCTGCAATACCTATCCAAAAGAACAGGTAATGAGTGGGTTCTGGAGGCAACAAATAGGTTCACTGGGCAGGTTGGCAGAAAATACTCTAAAGATACTCCTATGATTTTCAAAGTTTGTCATCAATGAAAAATCTATTTATGCACTTTATGGGGTACATATTTTCTGTTGCACAGACCCATTTTTGTGCCCTAATTAGTCTGTCTTTTAAAAACATTGGAATTGATTATGTGTTTTTACATGTCCCCACTGTTTTCATTGAGCATTAAAGTAAATCTTTTGCTTCGTCAAATAAAAGTAATATGTAAAAATCTTTGTACATAATTTTCACTTTTGTTAAAATTTTAAGGTTTCAAATGGTACATGTCACTTTGAAGATTCTGTTTTATGAGCTGCTCCATATTTTTGACAATTTCTCAACTCAATTTTACTGGTAACTACTACCTTCTTTCTAACATTCTGCTTTGTGAAGACATAAAGTCATTACTAAAAGCACTATTGGGAGCAATTTGCCAAAACCCTTACAGGCAAAACCCCTACAGAGTTTTGCTAATAAATATTTTTCATAGCTATATTTTATAATTACTAGATCCAAATAAGTTGTATTCTTTTTCCCAGAAATGGACATTCATACATGAAGTACAGCAATTATATTAAAACTAGTTTAGCAAATATTAATGAAATAATTTACTGCCATAATAATGGGGACCTGGAACTTGTGGGGAAATTTAACTCATGAATCTATTGAGGTGAATTTCTGCAGTAGCAATATTTCTGATAATTTGCACTGCTCTCAAAAAGCACTATAGAAAGGTGATGCAGTTTATGATTTTTCCCCTAATGCTTATTGAAATATTCATTATTCACAGTGGGTAAACTCACTCTCAGTTTTTGCAATCTCTTCTCTTCTCCAATTCCTAATTTTCACCTCAGTCTTTTACATCTTAGGAAATGACACTGCCTTCTCCCTACTGCTGAAACAATAAATGTGCGAGTCATCTGTGTTTTCTTTATCTATCTTTACTTCCCTCAAATCAATTCATCAGTAAAGTGTTCAAATTTTGTAATATAAATCTTTTTTCCTCTGTCCATACTATCACCATTTCTTGAATTCTGTCCTCTCTTATTTGGACTAAATCATGACAGTGTTAGCTATGACTGTCTAATTGGTATTACTAATCCTCTATCCACTCCTCAACCAAGATAAAACAAAAAATTTTTTTAACTCACAAAATTTTTTTTCGTACATATTGATTTGGGGGTAGGGAGATAACCTAAATAAGATAACTTTATGTCCTTCTTAAAACTATTTGGCATGTTCCCATTTGGGGCTTTTAAACTTTTTATTTAGGCCTTCTTCTCAGTGCTCTTAATATAAGACTTTCTGCGGTCCTAAACCTCATGCACAGTAAGTACTAATTACAATTCATAATATTAATTTCAGACTCAAGGTTAAAAAGGCTCTAGTGGCCAGGCACGGTGGCTCAAGCCTGTAATCCCAGCACTTTGGGAGGCCGAGGCGGCGGATCACGAGGTCAGGAGATCGAGACCATCCTGGCTAACATGGTGAAACCCTGTCTCTATTAAAAATACAAAAAATTAGCCGGGAGTGTTGGCGGGCGCCTGTAGTCCCAACTACTCGGGAGGCTGAGGCAGGAGAATGGTGTGACCGGGAGGCGGAACTTGCAGTGAGCCGAGATCGCGCCACTGCACTCCAGCCTGGGGGACAGAGCAAGACTCTGTCTCAAAAAAAAAAAAAAAAAAAAAAAAAAAAAAAAGCTGTCTCAAAAAAAAAAAAAAAAAAAAAAAAAAAAAAAAAAAAAGTCTCTAGTCAGCGTGAGGCATAAATGAGATGGTGCCCAGTGATCACATAGGTCTCTGGAAAGAAAGAAGTTCCATTTTGACATTCAGAAGTAGATTCACTTGTTTCCATAGCTTGATTTTTAGATGGTGTTCTTCAGGCCCCTTCTTGCTACATTATTCAAGCACACAGGGTCGTTTAGTTAGTTAATTTCCTCAGTGGTGTGGAGGTGTTGATGGAAGAAAGCCGATTAAAGAAAGAACGCACTGTGAGTAAAAGTAAAGCCTACGTAGGTACACAAGTCCGAGAGAACCTGTGCACTTGGGGCCCATAATCATCGTGTATGGCTGAGACAATGGCTTTGTTCAGGGTGGGAGGAACTGAGTGTTACTGAGTCATAAAGGGAGGGCTCTCTCACCATAGGAAGGAGTTGGGATTTTGTCTTGAAGGCTGTGGGGAGGCATTGAAGAATTTTATTATGTCTACTGTTGATTTTCAAAGTCTGGTGGGTTCAATTTTTCTTCAGCGTTTGAAAACAAAACTCTCCAAAGCCATTCTTGAAAATACAAATCAAATCCAATAGCTTTAAATCAGTGGAGATGAAACACGCCTTCAAACTTGAGGAAACTGAATGAGAGTGAAGTTTGGTCAGAACACCACTCCTTGAAATTGCCTCTCCCACAACTTCAAGGTAATCATGGAATTTCAGGCTGGGGTAAATATGAAGTAAAAATATTTAGTGATTTTTAATCTAATGTTTAGAAAGAAGAAGGATATGCTCAGAAACAGATAACTGTACTACCAATTAAAATTCTTCACCAACAATGCATTAATTTATAAATCTAATATGATGTGGAAAATAACGTATGGAAAAGGATATATTTTTACCAAACTTACAACGTAGATTTCTCCTTATCTCTATGTAAGCATCTTCTAAATAGTAAAGACATTAGTGAAACTAGATATATTTAAAACTAGGCATTATTTTTAAAATGTAAGTGAAAGATTTATAATTAGAGCCATCTATTGCATTTACTACATTTTGCACATATTTCAGGAACATCAAAATAAAATAACAATCCCAAAACATTGTGAATGGCAGAAGCACATTAAATGAATAATTAGAAAATGCACACCAAATATCAGACTCCTCTCTGAAATGATATAGTCCTCAACTTTTAATATACAACCCAGAACTTTTCTTTAAACTGTAAGAAGAAAATTTAAAAAGTAACTAATGGTCATCTTTAAAAGCTCTTTGAATTTTTCCTCACGTTTTAAAAGATATTTTGAAAAAAATATATTATGAATAACATAAAAATAGCTTTGAATATTTGAAATTATTACATTAAAACTTTTGATTAGAGAAAACCAAGGAGATGAATTAGGATACTGAGGAACCAGATGTGTTTGACCCCAAGGGGATACAAAGCAATTAAGCCCTACCTTTCTTTCCCTGACAGCAAACACATCATCCTCAGTCTCTTCTGATCTGCATTTGTGAATATCACATGGGAAATAGGATAAGTAGCTAACAATCATAGCCAGAATTATAAGAAACAACATAATTACAACTTTGCATTGACCAAGTAGCTGGAGTCAAGAAGAAATAAACAGAGGGAGAGAAATGGTGTTTCAGCTATGGGAGATCTTAAAGATTTACACACATGGGAAATACTGGGAAGCTACATATGGAAATGAGAGCAACCCATATTCATTCATTACAAAAAATATGCAAACTATTAGGCATAAGGTGAATGGAGTTTGTAGCCTGAGCTGGTATAGTTTACTGAAAAAAAAGACAGGCTCAGATTTTAATCCTAACTCAACTTTTAGTTATTTTCCACAGTGTAATTATGTAATTTTTATGTTGCTCCCTATGTTTATCTGTAAGATTGGAATATTAGTACTTCCCTTGGTGGGAATGGTTGTAAAGTTTAAATGAGATAACTTATCTATTAGTATAGTACTAGAAACATACTTGGTGCCAAGCAATAAAGGGTAGTCATTTTATTTTTTATTGACTTTGTATAGTGTATCCATTTAAAACTCAATATTTGTGTGTATGTGTGTGTATATAAATATATATATCTCTCTATACATAGATATACACATATCTATATATATCTCTATATATACACACATATCTATATATCTATATATAGATATACACATATCTATATCTCTCTCTATATAGATATACACATATCTATATCTCTCGCTATATAGATATACACATATCTATATCTCTCTCTATATAGATATACACATATCTATATATATCTCTCTCTATATAGATATACACATATCTATATATATCTCTCTCTATATAGATATACACATATCTATATATATATCTCTATATATAGATATACACATATCTATATATATCTCTCTCTAGATAGATATACACATATCTATATATATCTCTCTATAGATGAGACATGACCCTTCTCTCTATATGTCTATATCTCTCTATAGATTTATATCTATATATCTATATCTCTCTATAGATAGATATACGCATATCTATATATATCTCTCTATAGATAGATATACACATATCTATATATATCTCTCTATAGATAGATATACACATATCTATATATATCTCTCTATAGATAGATATACACATATCTATATATCTCTCTATAGATAGATATACACATATCTATATATATCTATATATAGATATACACATATCTATATATATCTCTCTATATATAGATATACACATATCTATATATATCTCTCTATATATAGATATACACATATCTATATATGTCTCTCTATATATAGATATACACATATCTATATATATCTCTCTCTATATAGATATACACATATCTATATATATCTCTCTATATATAGATATACACATATCTATATCTCTCTATATATAGATATACACATATCTATATATGTCTCTCTCTATATAGATAGACACATATCTATATATGTCTCTCTCTATATAGATAGACACATATCTATATATATCTCTCTATATATAGATATACACATATCTATATATATCTCTCTATATATAGATACACACATATCTATATATATCCTGAATTTCCATTGTTTCTAGGAGATCTCGAAAAGTGGAGTAGCAGGTCTGATGAGTGGTAACTTGCCATTCAGAATTATTTTATAAAACTTAGCGAAAAGTACTAAATGTTATATTATTGTATTGCATTGTTCTAGAAACATACAAGTATCTGTTCGAAATTGAATTGGATAGAAAACAAAACCAATGTGTGTTAAAAGATCATTTCAAAATGCATGACTAAATTCTCAATCCTCCAACAACCGACTTTATAAAAGAAAAAGCACATAAGTTATTTAAGCCATGGATTTTATCTGCACTATGTGAATGGTTTATATGAGGAATTTCTAACTCTTTTCTCTGGCCATATATAATTTTTTCCTTGCTTTACTTGATTCTTTTTATTTTTTATTATCCAAACTCTGGATTTATAAGTCTTTTTCCTTTAATATAAAATTCTCTTGTTCAAAAAAGTACTTTTAATTTTAAAATAAATATTTGCTAAATTTTCAATCTCTTTTTGATATTAAATGAAGTAAATATCTTAAAATATTTAAAACTAAGGTCAATATATGACTAAGGTCAATGAAGGAAACACATTAGTAAAGTAGATACAAATATATTAGTATTAAGACTGATGTAATCTATACTCACACAGCATATATTATGCATTATGAGGTTAATTTTATGCATTAAAAGGTTAATTTTAAAAAATGTTGTCTTTACTAGTCATGAGCATATGTATCACTGATGCCAATTTATGTCAACCTAAGGAAGGTCAATGGAAGAAGCACTGGATCCAAAGGCTAAATTGAATTGTACTTTTGCTAGTAACTTTAGACGAATTATTTCTCACCCCTATCTTCCAAATTAATGATCAAACAGGGTTAATAATACATATCCTTGTTATCACTGCAATTTAATGGGACTCAAGTTAACGAATCTATGTGAATGAGTGCTGAAGAGTTGAAAGCGTAACTATTATTCACCTTGTTAAAAAAAAAAAAGTGGGTTATAGAGCCAAATAAAACTAGCTTGGAATTTTCCTCCTCTTCTTCATAGATCCAAATCCCTTGACAAGTTACTTAGCATCTCTGAACCTCAGTGCAATCAGCAAAGTTGAGGTGGTAATGCATAGCCTGGAGGTTGAATTTAAAGTTACATTGAAACAAGACATCCCCAAATAACTAGTATACTGTCTGGCCCTTAAAACTTTACTGAATAAATGATGATTTTCCTTTCTACTGTATCTTACCTCATGAATTTATTTAACATAATTAGTGCTGGCAACCTTACAAAAGGAAAAGACAAATCACAGATTATATTTTCAATAGGTTTTTAAAAAATCAAAACATATAATAAACTCTACCAAAGCAATAAGCAAATTAAGAATAAACAACCTGTAGAAAACAAGCAATTTAAAGAATCAGAAACTGAAATGGCCAATAAACACAGGGAATTATTTTCACAGTTTTCTCATTTGAACAGCTAATAAATAACACTGATATACCATTTCATATCCATAGTGGAAAACATTTTCAATTTGCATAATTACTTTTATTATAACTGAGGATACACAGAAATTCTTATACATAATTTTTTGTTGCCTAATAAAGTTGTATGTGTGTATCCCTGAATTCAGCAATTTCACCAGAAAGCATATACTTGAGAAACTCTAATAAATGGACCAAAAAAACTCCAAAACTGTACCAACCTATCTCAGTAGAAGAATGGATAAATAAGCCTTGTTTTTATTATAAATTGAATATTAAAAAGCAATAAAAATTAATCAGATCTACATGTATCTTCATTTAAAACCTCAAAAACACAATGCTGTCAAAATTAAATCATAAAATTATATATACAGTAGAGTAAATTTACAAAGTAATTTCATATATATTAAATTATATTAATTTATTTTTAAAAGGTAAAACATGAAAGATTTACACCAACCTGAGAATCATGGATCTTTCTGGGAAGAGAGTCCAGGAAATAGCATGAGGTACATCTAAATTCTATCAATTATATTTTTATATATATACCAGGAAGAATGATTACTTCTGCATCCCAGTGTGGGTATTGTCAATGTACATGCCAATTCTTCTTAAGGCTGTTAAACCCACCATTCTCACTACCAAAATATTATTATTCATTTTGTTTTGAATAAGCTCAATAATCTATGTTGTGCTATTGTTATTATTGTTGTTTAACGAGCAAACCAAGTTTATGAATGTGTGAACAGTGAATGGATTCCATTTTGAGAGACATTGATTTATCACAATGAAATGCAGACCAATTATAAGCCACAATTTCTTCATGTGTGATTTTTAAAATATCTTATTTTACTCGAATTTCTTTTAGAAATTTAGTCTAATTTTTCTCGTGCACTCTGATAAATTACCTCCTACTTAATGTTGTCTGTATTTTCAGTAAAAAGTTTACCTAATATTTACGTGTATTTGCTAGGACATATCTGAGTTGAATTCCTCATTATGACTCTTACAGTTTATATGACCTAAAACAATTTCTGTTTCATCAGTTGTAAAATTGGTATGAAATATTACAAGGTTTTGTGAGGATTAATGTGGGATGACATATGTAAAAACATAGGACTATGCTTGGCACACAGTACCATAAGACTTTGTACTATGTACCAAGCATAGTCCTATGTTTTTACATATGTTAGTAGCATAAGTCATAGTACAAAGTATTATTAGCAACCTCATAGTACAAAGTATTATTAGCAACCTTATCAACACTGTCACTATTACCATCAGGCCATTCAATGATTTAGAAATAATTAGCATTTTATGGTTGTTAGCTCTTTAAGTCAATACTTTGCATGGTTTTGAAAGTCCTCCTTAATTTCACCACACTTTTCCACATGTTAAGCTGATCTCTTTACCACATTGTATCTTAAATCAGCATGCTCTTACCAGACCTACGGCTTTTGATCTTTCATCAGCCTCACCTATGATGTCCTTTTCTTTCCTTTGTCTATTCTAATCCTATCTATCTTCCAAAGCTTGCCTCAAATCTCGTCTTGTCTACAGTTTCATTGGATTGATTTAAATCTTCTCAACCAGTATTTATATTGTCTGTATCAGGTAATTTAGTGGTTATGTTCTACCTTATATTCTTCACTGATGTTTTATAGTCACATCATCACCACAGAGTAAACTGTTTGAAGCTATAGGGTGCATCTGTGATTTCTTTCATCACTCTGATAGAGCATTACAGAATCATGAGTGAGTAGCAGATATTTGATACATTTTGACTGTAATAAAAAATAACCCATTATATTTTTCCTAGCATCCGATTGTGTCTATCACTCATCAGTTCAAGGAAAGTCTCTCTGCCATAAATGGTGGTTTCCAATAAAATTTATTTCACTTAATTTAATTCATGTTGCACTCAGTTTATCTCTTGTCTAAGGTAAACTATCCAAGAAGAAAACCTTTAACAACTTTTCAATGTCATGATAAATACCTTTTGGATTTTTATAAAAATTTTTTACTAACATAATTAAGTGTGATCAAGTAGGATAATAGAATAAGAATGGTTATTCCTAAAGGTATGAAAAAGTAGGAGCATCAGCAAAATAGGGCTCCTATTTCTTATGGTTTTTTTTTTTTTGGTTTAATTAGGCCCATTAATCTGAGACATAACCTGAGACTATAAAAGAAATAAATAAAGAATCAAATACTTCTCCTAACAGGAGACCAAGTTAAAATAAGCTGCCTCAGTCACAGTAGAGCCCCAATTCTTAAAGGACAGTAGCACTTCACACTGTAGCACTGAAATTATAATAAGCCACTGTGGGAATTAGACAACCTATAAGGCAATTTCAAAAATATTACAGATTATTCTGGTTAAAGCCTCCATCATTCATAGGATGATCATTTAGTTTAGAGCAAAAAAAAATGCTTATCAGATTATAATTTATAACACTGCTTAAAATATGAAGTCTTATAGCTATTTTAAGTTTAAAACATGTTTTAATAATTACTCTTCTGAATTTCTAGGAGCTATCATATATTACTAAAACTTTTGCTCTGTTTGAGGTTTTAGAAAATCATAGTTAACTTATGAAAAGTTAAAATATTCTTTTTATCAATGCTCCGTGATGGAATTTTAGTGATGGTTCTAAAAAATATTTAATTTATAATAGATATATTTTTATACATTTATCAATCTTCTTTATACATGCAAATATTTTTAGTCTTTTATAAGGTTCATCAGCAATTCCTCTAAAGCATTGTCAGGAAGGTGATTCAGAATATCCCAGGCACTTTACTTCATTACAGTGTTGGAAATTATGAACTAAATTATGAACTAACATAGACCCTGTATTCAAAAGAATAACTTTTCTGAAATGGCTTATAGAGATAAATGACAAGCAAAACCTATTAAGGTGTTTCCAAGCATGTAGTCCATAAAACACCATGTTCTAAAAATCATTGTTAATAATCATAATACACTTATGATCATTATAAACTTTTTTGTGATCATAATAAATTTTTGATCAATATACTCCTCTGTGTTCTAATTTTGAAGCTTAACGTTTAGATAATATTTCTGCCTTCTAGGTTATAACAATCTGTATTCATTCAATATTTGTTTTTTATCAACCAAAAAAATGGTTATCATTCATCAACCATTTTTAATGAATGAAATTAGACAGTAGAGCACAAAAATAATTAACATGTCTCATTTGCCTTCAAGAGCTTCATAGCTCATCAGAGAGTGAGATAGAGAGAAAGAGTGAGAGAGTGAGAGAATTATAATTGTACCATTTGTATATTAAACCCTAATTCCACCAGAAAAGAAAAACATAGACATAATTATAATTGTAGCATTTATATATTAAACCCTGATTCCATCAGGAAGGAAAAACATATTTTGTGATGTTTTCTGTTTTCCTGCAGTTGTGATTAAATCCCAGGAGCGTGTGTATCCAAGGCTATGAGTGTGTTGGGGCAGGAGAAGATCTGTTTTCTGAAGGTATTCATTGAGACATATGAGCTGTCAGTAGCCCCCTATTGCAGAGCCCAAGCATTCACCCAGCTGTTTCCCTGAGTCTCTAGCTCAGCAGATAAAGTACAGACGCCTTTGTTCTCAGACTCCACATCTCTAATATGTCCCCAGGTATCCAACCAGTGGAGCATCACACAGCATCCCACAAATCCCATCTCCAGCCTTATTCTCTTCTTACTCATCATGGTTTTTCCTCAAAGACAAATTCCCCGCCCCAAAGTTGTTTGCCTCAAATATAACTTGAATAATCTCCTTAATAGCTAGAAAATTTTGGAAATGTAAGTCCAGAGGCTAACAAAGGATTTCTGTTTTCTGCCTTGTAATCCCTCGCTCTTCTTGAGTGAAGGAAACTCAAAGTACTATCTCCTTGCTGGAGGATGAGGGAGGGATGGACTGCTCACAGAAAAAGGGAGATTTTTAAAAATATTATGACACGACAATTTAACAAGATCTGCAGAAGAAATAATGCTGGAGGACTATCAAAATGCAATACTAAAAAGACAAGAAGGTCTCACAAAAAGACTGTATGTTTCCTGGCATTTGAAGGAAAAGTATTTGTACCCACTGGAGAAATGGAAGAAAATATCATTCAAGGGCAATGACGTATGAAGATCACAAAGAAGAAAGGCAGTGCCTTCCCTTTTCCTAAGTAAGAGGATGTAATGACAATCAATGGCATAAAATGGAATTCTGACATGCTGATTAAATGCGAAGAGGAGGGATCAGAGCAGGAGGAGGAAGCAGTGTCTAGCAGTGGGTGATATGGACTCAGTGGTGAATGTGAAGAAGGCAAAAATGGAATGGAGTAATGCTTATACAGAAAAACGTGGACTGACATCATGGATTTCATGTAGAAATTCCTTCAAAAAAGGAATTACCAAGAGGATGTGGCACTAATCCTGAAGTCATGTGCCAAATAACCAGAGCTTGTTGCTTAAGATTGCCAGATATCCTGAAAATCTCTTAAAATTCAGAAAATCTCCTGAAAATCAAAGAATGTCTCACTTCCTCCATTCAATGAGGAAGCCCAAGAAATACATGAAGGTGTGAGCCAGAGGATCAGTCACTTAATTAACCAAAGAAGAGTTTCTAAAAAGCACAAATTATTTTAGAGAAATGCTGATAGAAAATTAAGCTCCACTACTTCTTTCAGTTTCATGATCTCTGAGCTTGCTGATACCTGAACTGGGCCTTGATAATTTTCTTTCTCTTTCATTTCTAAGAAATATGGGCTTGGTATAGTATTATTTTTCTTTAAAACATCCAAACACTGTTGTGGCATTTTAGGCTTCCTGAGATCCATAATATAAATTTTATTGATTTCTTGTGAAATTGAAGGTTTAAACTTATTGTCTTCTAAAATTTCCTGTAAAATTTTAATGGTTCATGGAGAAAATACATTTATAAACCAATGCCTTAATTGATGACTACTAGAAGTGAGATTCAGGGAATTAAGAATTCATTATAAGCCTGTCACTTTCATATTATTAGATCAGGTAGACATTACTATGAAATAATGTCAAAAAAAGGTGTACATTCTATAGAAGATAAAAATAGGTTGCATTCTACCTATTTGAAGATTCAGAACTGGAGGATTTGGTAGTGTTAAAATAATACGTTTTTCTGAACAACTCTTCTTTTTCACCTTCCTTTACCACACAGATATTTACTTTTAAAGTTTTCCAATTGCTGAGGATAATTTTATATTTCATATAAAGGTATTATCATCTTTGAGATTTTCAGCTTTCATAATCAGTAATGCGTGGATACTCTAAATCGTATTGCATGAGTTTAGTGTAATAATATGGAGGTGCAATTTTTGCAATTGCTGATAGTAGAAAAAAAGACTACATGCTAACTAAAGTGCCTACACCAAAGTGATGGAAGGCACTACTTTATCTTATGCTTTGCTGGAGGAATCTTGGCTTTACCTCTTAGTTTTGCCCTAAGTTTTTAATGTCCCAGTTCCTACATATGTGGAAATTAATGACATAATGCATTCAAAAAGCTTACTCAGCATCTGGCAAATAGTTCAGGGATGATGACTCAAAGTGTGGGATTCAGAAAATCAATATTTTAAGTGTTTTACAAAAAAGAATAGTTAGCTTTCAAGTACGGTGATTCTTTGTTTTCATTTTTTCTAGTTTTTTTTTGTTCTTTTGTTACAAACTTCATGGTATGGATAATGCTGATCAGGGACAACAAAGGAGGGAGTGAATGAAGAGTCTTTGGTTATTGTTTGGCAAAAGCCATCATTCATGCCTTTATTCCCCCTTCCACACATAACTTTCAACGTGGTTTATTTTCATGCTGATATCATTTGATGTTGATCAATTTGGACAGATAAGCACTACAGATGTGGAAATACTTACACATTAATTGTATTCAATTAGATTCACATGTACTTCTGAAAAGCAACTCAAGATATTGACAATTTATTCCACACAAAAGATTGCCCTCTGTGCCTCTATTCTGTGATAGTCAGAAATTAAATTGGGATCATTTATATTGTAACAAGATCACTTTCCATCTACAATTATTACTTGGATTCTAAAATCTAAGAAATACATCATCATAGTTTTATTATATTACACTAGTGGAATCCATAGTATGTAAACCTTGTATCCTCCCATTACACATCTGTACTCTCAAGTGAGACAGAGAAAGCAAACGTAGCTTGTCCCATTCAACACTCACAGCAATTTAGTGAGGCAGGTGTCTCCATCCTCATGGAATAGGCCAGGAAGCCACTTGAGAGGTAAGATGCCCTGGTCAGGGCCACAAGGCAGCACATTCCACAGTGAGACTCAGAATTCTGAGAATCAGAATCTGGCAAAATCTGTTCTTCTGATTCAGTTTGCAATTATCTTGACACTATCCCCGTTGTTTTTATGCAAGAACAATTGAATGTGTTTTAAATATGAATTGAAAGCCACATACAGACACTGACGTTAAGTTTGACAGTGCTTTGGTTCCTAAAATTTCCATCCAAAACTTAGTCACACTCTTATTTCAGATCAGTGACTGCCAAGAAAATCCCATAGCTTTTATTGTTACCTTTAAGTGTTGCACTTTTATATCATGACTTTCAAAGTCTGGGAGGAACTCTAAGAGAAAATTTATGTGAATAAAGAGTGCCTTTAGAAGACAGGACAGGCAAAACCAAAGGGTATCAGTGAATTGGAGTAGAGAAGTAAGACAATGTAAGTCACTTCAATTAACTGCATAATTATTTCATTCAAGAAACTCTCTATTTGATTTTCAATTTTCTAATTATAGAGAACATGATGAAATAATCTCTAACTTTAAATATTATCTTCTAAAATAAAGGACCACTTTGATAATCTTGAAATTTTTGTTGTTCATATATGTGTTAGGTGCAAGGAATCTGTTGCTCTTTGGATCACAAGATTTCATTCATCTTTGCAATTAACTTAGTACTTATTAACCTTACTTCCTGCCCCACGAATTAATGTAAAGATTGTCAGGCCTCTGAGCCTAAGCTAAGCCATCATATCGCCTGTGAGCTGCAGGTACACATCCAGATGGCCGGTTCCTGCCTTAACCGATGACATTCCACCACAAAAGAAGTGAAAATGGCCTGTTCCTGCCTTAACTGATGACATTATCTTGTGAAATTCCTTCTCCTGGCTCATCCTGGCTCAAAAGCTCACCTACTAAGCACCTTGTGACCCCCACTCCTGCCCGCCAGAGAACAACCCCCCCCTTTTCCTTTACCTACCCAAATCCTATAAAACAGCCCCACCCCTATCTCCCTTCGCCGACTCTTTTCTGACTCAGCTTGCCTGCACCCAGGTGAAATAAATAGCCTTGTTGCTCACACAAAGCCTGTTTGGCGGTCTCTTTACATGGATGCGCGTGAAATTTGGTGCCGTGACTCAGATCGGGGGACCTCCCTTGGGACATCAATCCCTTGTCCTCCTGCTCTTTGCTCTGTGAAAAAGATCCACCTACGACCTCAGGTCCTCAGACCCACCAGCCCAAGGAACATCTCACCAATTTTAAATTGGGTAAGCGGCCTCTTCTTACTCTCATCTCCAGCCTCTCTCACTATCCCTCAACCACTTTCTCCTTTCAGTCTTGGCGCCACACTTCAATCTCTCCCTTCTCTTAATTTCACTTCCTTTCATTTACTGGTAGAGACAAAGGAGACACATTTTATCCGTGGACCCAAAACTCTGGCGCCGGGCACGGACTAGGGAAGGCAGCCTTCCCTTGGTGTTTAATCATCGCAGGGATGCCTCTCTGATTATTCACCCAGGTTTCAGAGGTATCAGAACACACAGGGATGCCTGCCTTGGTCCTTCACCCTTAGTGAAAAGTCTCGCTTTTCTGGAGGAGGGGCAAGAACCCTAACCCCTTTTCTCCGTGTCTCTACCCCTTCTCCGCTTTCCTGGGGGAGGGGCAAAAATCCTTCAACCCCTTCTCCTTCACCCTTAGCGGCAAGTCCCGCTTTTCTGGAAGAGGGGCAGGAACCCCGACCTCTTATCTCTGCACCCTGATCCCTTATTTCCACACCCCGATCTCTTATCTCTGCACCCTGATCCCTTATTTGCATGCCCCGACCTCTTATCTCTGCTCTCCAACCCCTTATTTCCGTGCCCCGACCCCTTCTCTGCTTTTCTGGAGGGCAAGAACGCCCCACCCCTTCTCTGTGTCTCTACTCCCTTTTCTCTAGGCTTGCCTCCTTCACTATAGGCAAGCTTCCACTTTCCATTCCTCCTCCTTCTCCCTTAGCCTGTGTTCTTAAGAACTTAAAACCTCTTCAACTCTCACCTGACCTAAAATCTAAGCATCTTATTTTCTTCTGCAATGCCGCTTGACCCCAATACAAACTCGACAGTAGTTCCAAATAGCTGGAAAACGTTACTTTCAATTTTTCCATCCTACAAGATCTAAATAATTCTTGTCGTAAAATAGGCAAACAGTCTGAGGTGCCTGACATCCAGGCATTCTTTTACACATCAGTCTCTGTGCCCAATGCAACTCGTCCCAAATCTTCCTTCTTTCCTTCCCGCCTGTCCCCTCACTCCCAACCCCAAGCGTTGCTGAGTCTAATCTTCCTTTTCTACAGACCCATCTGACCTCTCCCCTCCTCACCAGGCCGAGCTAGGTCCCAATTCTTCCTCAGCCTCTGCTCCCCCACCCTATAATCCTTTTATCACCTCCCTTCCTCACACCCAGTCCGGCTTACAGTTTCGTTCTGTGACTAGCCCTCCCCCACCTGCCCAGCAATTTACTCTTAAAAAGGTGGCTGGAGCTAAAGGCATAGTCAAGGTTAATGCTCCTTTTCCTTATCCCAAATCAGATAGCATTTAGGCTCTTTTTCATCAAATATAAAAACCCAGCCCAGTTCATGGCTCATTTGGCAGCAACCCTGAGATGCTTTACAGCCCTAGACCCTAAAAGGTCAAAAGGCCATCTTATTCTCAATATACATTTTATTACCCAATCCACTCCCGACATTTAATAAAACTCCAAAAATTAAATTCCGGCCCTCAAACCCCACAACAGTACTTAATTAACCTCACCTTCAAGGTGTACAATAGTAGAGTAGAGGCAGCCAAGTAGCGACATATTTCTGAGTTGCAATTCCTTGCCTCCACTGTGAGACAAACCCCAGCCACATCTCCAGCACACAAGAACTTCCAAACACCTAAACCGCAGTGGCCAGGCGTTCCTCCAGAACCGCCTCCCCCAAGAGCTTGCTACAAGTGCCAGAAACCTGGCCACCAGGCCAAGGAATGCCCACAGCGCAGGATTCCTCCTAAGCTGTGTCCCATCTGTGCAGGACCCCACTGAAAATCAGACTGTTCAACTCACCTGGCAGCCATTCCCAGAGCCCCTGGAACTCTGGCCCAAGACTCTCTGACTGACTCCTTCCCAGATCTTCTCGGCTTAGCAGCTGAAGACTGACGCTGCCTGATTGCCTCGGAAGCCCCCTAGACCATCACAGATGCCGAACTTCAGGTAACTCTCACAGTAGAAGGTAAGTCCATCCCCTTCTTAATCAATATGGAGGCTACCCACTCCACATTACCTTCTTTTCAAGGGCCTGTTTCCCTTGCCTCCATAACTGTTGTAAGTATTGATGGCCAGGTTTCTAAACCTCTTAAAACTCCCCAACTCTGGTGCCAACTTAGACAATACTCTTTTAAGCACTCCTTTTTCGTTATCCCCACCTGCCCAGCTCCCTTATTAGGCTGAGACACTTTAACTAAATTATCTGCTTCCCTGACTCTTCCTGGACTACAGCTGCATCTCATTGCCGCCCTTCTTCCCAATCCAAAACCTCCCTTGTGTCCTCCTCTTGTATCCCCCCACCTTAACCCTCAAGTATAGGATACCTCTACTCCCTTCTTGGCAACCGATCATGCACCCCTTACCATCTCATTAAAACCTGATCACCCTTACCCCACTCAATGCCAATATCCCATCCCGCAGCATGCTTTAAAAAGATTAAAGCCTGTTATCACTCGCCTGCTACAGCATGGCCTTTTAAAGCCTATAAACTCTCCTTACAATTCCCCCGTTTTACCTGTCCTAGAACCAGACAAGCCTTACAGGTTAGTTCAGGATCTGAGCCTTATCAACCAAATTGTTTTGCCTATCCACCCCGTGGTGCCAAACCCATATGCTCTCCTATCCTCAATACCTCCCTCTACAACCCATTATTCTGTTCTGGATCTCAAAAATGCTTTCTTTACTATCCCTTTGCACCCTTCATCCCAGCCTCTCTTCACTTTCACTTAGACTGTCCTGACACCCAACAGGCTCAGCAAATTACCTAGGCTGTACTGCCACAAGGCTTCACAGATAGCCCCCATTACTTCAGTCAAGCCCAAACTTCATCCTCATCTGTTACCTATCTCGGCATAATTCTCATAAAAACACACGTGCTCTCCCTGCTGATCGTGTCCGACTAATCTCCCAAACCTTAATCCCTTCTACAAAACAACAACTCCTTTCCTTCCTAGGCATGGTTAGATACTTTCGACTTTAGATATCTTGTTTTGCCCTCCTAACAAAACCATTATATAAACTCACAAAAGGAAACCTAGCTGACCCCACAGATCCTAAATCCTTTCCCCACTCCTCTTCCTGTTCCTTGAAGACAGCTTTAGAGACTGCCCCCAATCTAGCTCTCCCTGACTCATCCCAACCCTTTTCATTACCCACAGCTGAAGTGCAGGGCTGTGCAGTCAGAATTCTTACACAAGGATCAGGACCGCACCCTGTAGCATTTTTATCCAAACAACTTGACCTTACTATTTTGCCTAGCCCTCAAGTCTGCGTGTGGCGGCTGTCACTGCCCTAATACTTTTAGAGGCCCTTAAAATCACAAACTATGGTCAACTCACTCTCTACAGTTCTCATAACTTCCAAAATCTATTTTCTTCCTCACACCTGACACATACTTTCTGCTTCCTGGCTCCTTCAGCTGTACTCACTTTTTGTTGAGTATCCCACAATTACAATTGTTCCTGGCCCAGACTTCAATCCGGCCTCCCACATTATTCCTGATACCACACCTGACTCCCATAACTGTATCTCTCTGATCCACCTGACATTCACTCCATTTCCCCATATTCTTTTATGTTCCTCACCCTGAACACACTTAGTTTATTGATGGCAGTTCCACCAGGCCTAATCGCCACTCACCAGTAAAGGCAAGCTATGCTGTGGTATCTTCCACATCTATCATTGAGGCTACTGCTCTGCCGCCCTTCACTACCTCTCAGCAAGCCGAACTCATTGCCTTAAGTCAAGCCCTCACTCTTGCAAAAAGACTAAATGTTAACAATTATACCGACTCTAAATAATGCCTTCCATATCCTGCACCACCATGCAAGAAGTTTCCTCACTACACAAAGGTCCTCTATCATTAATGCCTCTTTAATAACTCTGCTCAAGGCCGCTTTACTTCCAAAGGAAGCTAGGGTCATTCACTGCAAGGGGCATCAAAAGGCGTCAGATCCCATTGCTCTAGGCAACGCTTATGCTGATAAGGTGGCTAGACAAGCAGCTAGCTCTCCAACTTCTGTCCCTCACGGCCAGTTTTTCTCCTTCACATCAGTCACTTCCACCTACTCCCCCACTGAAACTTCCACCTGTCAATCTTTTCAAGGAAAGTATCTCCTTCCAGCCTCACAGGCCCATTCTATTCTGTCATCATTTCATAACCTCTTCCATATAGGTTACAAGCTGCTAGCCCGTCTCTTAAAACCTCTCATTTCCTTTCCATCATAGAAATCTATCCTTAAGGAGATCACTTCTCAGTGTTCCATCTGCTATTCTACTACCCCTCATGGATTGTTCAGGTCCCCTCCCTTCCCTACATATCAAGCTCCAGGATTTGCCCCCACCCAGGACTGGCAAATTAGCTTTACTCAACATGCCCCACGTCAGAAAACTGAAATACCTCTTAGTCTAAATAGACACTTTCACTGGATAGGCAGAGGCCTTTCCTACAGGGTCTGAGAAGGCCACCGCGGTCATTTCTTCCCTTCTGTCAGACACAATTATTCAGTTTGGCCTTCCCACCTCCACACAGTCTGATAGTAGACCGGCCTTTATTAGTCAAATCAGCCAAGCATTTTTTCAGGCTCTTGGTATTCAGTGAAACCTTCATATCCCTTACGATCCTCAGTCTTCAGGAAAGGTAGAACGGACTAATAGTCTTTTAAAAACACACCTCACCAACCTCAGCCACCAACTCAGAAAGGACTGGACAATACTTTTACCACTTTCCCTTCTCAGAATTCAGGCCTGTCCTCCGAATTCTACAGGGTACAGCCCATTTGAGCTCCTGTATGGACGCTCCTTTTTATTAGGCCCCAGTCTCATTCCAGACACCAGACCAACTTGGACTGTGCCCCAAAAATCTTGTCATCCATACTATCTTCTGTCTAGTCATACTCCTATTCACTGTTCTCAACTGCTCATACATGCCCTGGTCTTGTTTACACTGCCGGTTTACACTGTTTCTCCAAGCCATCACAGCTGATATCTCCTGGTGCTATCCCCAAACCACCACTCTTGACTCTTAAAGTAAATAAATAATCTTTGCTGGCAGGACTATGCTGAATCTCCTTAGGCACTCTCTAATTAAATGTCCTATGTCCTCCCAATTCTTAGACATTTAATACCTGTTTTTCTCCTTCTCTTATTCCATTTTTCAATTCATACAAAATCGTATCCAGGCCATCACCAATAATTCTAAATGACAAATGTTTCTTCTAACAACCCCATAATATCACCCCTTACCACAAAATCTTCCTTCAGCTTAATCTCTCCCACTCTAGGTTCCCACAACGCCCCTAATCCTGCTCAAAGCAGCCCTGAGAAACATCGCCTATTATCTCTCCATACCACCCCCCAAAACATTTTCACTGTCCCAACACTTTACCACTATTTTGTTTTATTTTTCTTATTAACATAAGAACACAGGAATGTCAGGCCTCTGAGCCCAAGCTAAGACATCAAATCCCCTGTGACCTGCAAGTACGCATCCAGATGGCCAGTTCCTGCCTTAACTGATGACATTGTCCTGTGGAATTCCTTCTCCTGGCTTATCCTGGCTCAAAAGCTCACCTACTGAGCACCTTGTGACCCCCACTCCTGCCCGCCAGAGAACACCCCTTTTTCCTTTACCTACCCAAATCCTATAAAACGGCCTCACCCCTATCTCCGTTCACTGACTCTCTTTTCCGACTCAGCTTGCCTGCACCCAGGTGAAATAAACAGCCTTGTTGCTCACACAAAGCCTGTTTGGTGATCTCTCTACACGGATGCACCTGAAAAATATCATCTAAAACAACAAAGATTAAAGATAATTTAATTTTGAAAATTAGTAAACTGATATCACTAGACTTCTTACTCCTTCTCAAATATTACATCAGAATATTCTCGAAGCATTTTATGTATCTAGAAATAAAATTATCCACTACAAAGTATAAGAATGACAGCATTTCAGACTTTGTAAATTAAATTGTGTGATTCATGTATTTTCTAAGAATCTGAACGACTTTCAAATGAGCCAGCTACTTTATGTTCTCTAATCCTTCTTAAAAATATAATGGAAGAAATATGCTGATTCTTCTCTTTACATGAATACTTCCACACAAGAGCCTTTTAAATATATGCTCCAATCATTTTATTTCTTTAATTGGATTACATTTCTCCTAGTTCCTTCAGAATCACAATTTGGTAAAAAGAATCCAAAATGACCTTTCTTTTCAGAGGTGGCATTAAAGTTTCAAGCTGTAGAGCATCTCACAATCATTTTGGTAATAGGTTCACTGATGTAAAATAATTTATATGAATGAAGTGTTTGTTGATAAGAATGTGCTTATAGAATCTCTGAAGAACAGCTGGGGAAAATTCACATGTGCTTCTTATCACTGAAATTTAATATAGTTTGGGGTTGATTATTTGCATTTGTCAATTTTCATTCTGCCCATAAATATTTAGATTATTCAGACATAAGAAATGGAAATGGTCATGTGCTCTTAAAGGAGAAAGTAAGCTTCCAAATAAATACATCAAATAAAATACATATCAGTGAAAGAGACGGAGACTAAACCTTTGTATCAAAAGTGTATTTTTAGGTAAAAATTATCATTTTGACCTGTATGTCATGGACAGCAGGTCTCTTTTCAAAACTGGAAATTCAGGTCATTTTGTCACCTACATGTTAGAGAGGCTTATGCATGAGAGATCTTCAGTAAGAGGATTTCTTGGCCACTTTCATCTCAACTGAAAAATGTCCTTCATTGTGACACATTATATTAATGTCACCTTTGAAAGCAAAACTTCAGAGCAGAGGAATTATCTACTTCTTTGAATTTTAAGTAACCATAAACAGTATAATTCTAAGAAACAGACTTTTGAAAAGGTGAATATTAATAAGAAAAAAATCTAAATTCCAAAGCAGGATTATCACTTTACTTGCATAAAAGGACAATTTATCAGAAAACATTTTGACATCATAAAATGATATGCAAATGTAAGCATTATAATGGCTAAAAATTAATTAGAATTTCCATAGATTTTCACATAAACAACTCTTTTTCCCTGCTACTTTCTTTGTGTACATGCTAATGGATTAAAGGATAGCCATTTCAAAGTAAAATTTTAACTCCTTGGTTATTTACAAATACTTCTTTTACTGTTCTATATAAGAGTCCTGAATATAAAACTCAAGGCTATGAACTGAATTGTGTTCCCACTGAATTCAAATATTGAAGCCCTAATTCTCAGTGCGAAGGTATTTGGAGATGGGGCCTTTGAGAAATAATTAGGCTGAGATGAGTTCATGAGCATGGACCCTCATGATGGAACTAGTCCCTACAGAAGAAGGAAGAGACACCATAGCTGTGTCTCTGTCACGTGAGGACACTGTGGGAAGGCGGCTGTCGGCAACCCAGCAAGAAAGCCCTCACCAGAACCGAAACTTATGGCCAACCTGAGCTTGGACTTCCATCCTTCAGAATTGTGAGAAAATCAATTTCTGTTGTTTAAGCCAGTCTATGATATTTTTGTTATGGCAGGTTAAACTTACTAATACACTCCCAGGTTTATTAACATGGATCAAAGTTCACTATATCTTAACTTTAGTATTTTCAAAGCATTGAAAATAAACTTATTCCTTCAAAAACTCTATTAACCACCAAAAACATTAATATGCTTCAAATTCCCATGAAATAAATGTATTAAACTTCAGGAAAACATGAGGCTTATTAAGTTAGTGTGTAAAATTTAATTATTTTTATTATAGAATATAAAACATACTGTATAAATTTTTTTTAAAAGATGATAATTTTACAGTTAAATGGTAGGTTCTGGAGAGGAGTTTAAATAGTACTTTATCTACTTAGGTAAATGGTCTCCTCTGGAAAAAAAGATATCAGAGTTGAAAGAAAAAAAGTATGTATACTACAGAAAAAATTCTACAGACAAAACCATAAATTATTATTTTAAAAAATTACTACTACTAGAGGCATTAATTTTATACTCCTTATATTAACTCAGTCTTTATGTTTGAAATGGGTCACAATGCAGTGATAGAATGACTTTTACCTGCCATTCTGCGCCAATTATTTGGAGTTGTTAGATGGGATAATGGATGCTTTTGTTTCTTTTGCTCTAATAATAGTAATTTCACAAACTGAATGCATGTTTTTAACCCATAATATTTGGCACATGATACCATTTATTCATCACATCAGTGTTGAAAGAAATACATTATCACAAATTTACAGATGAGAAAGATGCTTAATTCCAATTTATCTGCCTAATGCCCATGCTCCTCTCAGTATACCACCTAAATATTTTTATTAAAGCTTCTATTTTCAAGTCTTCATAAAATTTGTAAGTGAAAGTTTCTATCAAATCTTGATATATATGTAAAAATTCACATATATGATCATTATGCTATAGGTTTTATAATTATTTAATGCATGTAATTATACAAAGTGAAGGGAAAAAATCTAGAACAACAAGCAGCTGGTTACAGCTGCAACATCAATAAGAAACATTTTACCTGGTTTTTAATGACTATGATATGAGTGGTAGGAACACTCACAGAGCATTTAGGAACATTTTTCACCCAGAGTTAGATTAGAATTTATAGTCTTCATTCAACTTGGTGTCATCACTGGTACACCACCTGAACATGTTTATATCCATGAAGAGAATTTTCTCATGGTCTTACACAGTTTACTCCTCTTTCTCCACTTCTTTTTTTCCCTTAAATTAATCTTATCCTAACATACGGTTACTATTAACTAGTAAACAAGATAAATGTGCTCTGCACCATTATAGAGCATGAATAATTGAAAAAGTGAATGAATGAATGAGCATTGTCAGCTATTCCAATCTAACCTAATATATTCTCTAAGATCTCTTTTCATGCATGCTTTTTCTCCCCTTTCAGCCACTCCTCTCGCTGCAATCAGCCATCTTTTATAAACATGTTTTTTGCTTGCTCATGGGGTATTGAAGATGTTTCCTCCTCCTGACATATTCTTTCCCATCCTTTTATCTAGCTATATATAAAATAAAACATCGGTTGCTTTCTTTTGGGAAGCATTAGTGAACACTAATGAATTATTTTAGTATCCCCTAATCCCATGTTCATATCATACTCTATACCTCTTTTACAGCACATTTGCACCAACTGTTAATTAAGCATCTGGTTACTGTTTTGATGTCTGTCTTACACAATTGTAAACTTCATGAGGACAGGACCATTTGTGCTGATCTGTGCACAATCCAGCAAATATCTACAGACTGGATAAGAGATGTGTTGATTGAGTGTAGGAGAAAACTCTCATTACAAGTGAGATAGTACAACTGGAAAAATTGCAAATGTTATCCTTAGATATAGGAAACTTTGGAGAGAGGATGACCCCATCAGCTTTAGATAAACCATTTAGATAACAGTCAAATACAGGCATTTCTAAAGTCAATTATAGGCTTTTCTTCATACCTGGTAAAAGATGTAATGGAATTCAAGTTGACCTATGTATATGTTAACTACTGTATAAAAAGCAAATGCCAATTGCAGCAGGCTATAGTTCATTTTGCCCATGGCATATGATGAAGTTCAATTATACAGCTGATCAATACTGAAATTGACTATTTGAGGATCTTGCAGATAACCAAATGTTATGGTAATACTCATTTTCATCTTTTTTTTTTTTTTTTTTTTTGCTACTGACTCAGTGATTCCTCTAAGAATCACTGTTTGTGTCTTCCACGTCTAGTTTTTATCATGTCACTGATCATTGCGTTGGCTATATGTTAAATGCATGCACATCTGTGTGTCTCAAATCTCTATAAGTATTCCATATTGTCTGAAATTATGTCTCAGTATGTTCTTGTAGTCTATGTCCTGTTAAGACTAATTGAATTTTTTTCACTCCATTATATTTTATTACATTAATAAATCAATGCAGTCACACATGCTCAAACTGTGCATGAAAATGTCATTTTTCTCTTTCAGTTGTAAAACACACATTTACAGCTTAGGAAAACCATGGCGTTTTGGTTTATTTCAATTATGCAGAGAGCATACAACTTTCAACAGGTTTTATCTAGATACTCTACTTTTATGTTTCCTGAAAATATATCCCACTAAAGTTAATTAGCTTATTTTAGTCTTTTATACTGTTGGAAATAAGACATATCTTTAACACAAGAAAATCAGCATTACTAAAGCTTATGTTTCCAAAGAGAACTGGAGTACTGTGTAAAATCAAAAACCGATTGCTTTCATATCAAATTGAAATTACATAATACTCCAACTGTTATTTATGCGACTTAGGCACAGACTATATAAGCCTCAACAATGTGCATCTTATCAGCGTGTTATATAACTAATCACAGTTTAAGAGTTTATCCAAAGACTTTCTAAATGTATTCTAAATATATTTTTCAATTGAAGTTGAGGTATTAACTCACAGTAATTAAAAAAAAAAGACAGCCGATGATTTCTTTGGAGAGGGGACTTGGCTGTGTTCAGTTACTATTCTGTTATTCTGAAAACAAAATGTCAAACACCAATTAATATCAGAAATTATTTAAATATAGCCCCTAGATTAATGTATTGTTTGTAATATCTAGGAGAGGATATAACTGGGAGGACACTACTCCCAGTATTGCAAGGGGTATACACCCCCCTGTGATATTGTTCATAATATGCAGGGGTGGAGAGTATGATATTACTCCCAATATCGCAGGGAGTGTTCACTCCCCTTGTGATATTGTTCGTAATATCCGGGGAGGGGGGATACAATGATATTACTTCCAATATCCCAGGGGGTGTACACCCCCTGTGATATTATTTATAATATCCAGGCGGGGGAGAGGATGATACTACTCCCAATATCGAAAGTGGTGTACACACCTCTGTGATATTGTTCATAATATCCAGGTGGAGAGAGAATGATATTAGTCCCAATATCTCAGAAGGTGTACACATCCCTGTGATATTGTTTGTAATATCCCAGGAGGGTGAGGATGATATAACTCCAAATATCGCAGGGGGTATACACTCCTCTGTGATATTGTTTGTAATATCCAGGAAGGGAGAGGATGATATTATTTCCAACATTGCAGGGGGTGTACACCCCCTGTGATATAGTTTGTAATATCCGGCGGGGAGAAGATGATACTACTCCCAATATTGCAGGGGGTACACATTCCCCAGTGATATTGTTTTTAATATTCAGAGGAGGAGAAGATGATATTACTCTTAATATAGCAGGGGGTGCACCCCTGTTCACAATATCCAAGGTTGAAGAGGATGATATAAATGCCAACATCGCAGGGGGTGGACACCCTCCTGTGAAATTGTTTGAAATATCCGTGAGGTGAGAGGATGAAATTACCCTCAATATCACAGGTAGTGTCCACCTGCCTGTAATATTCTTTGAAATATTCAGGGGTGAGACAATATTACTCCCAATATTGCATGTGGTGTACACCCTTCTGTGACATTGTTTGTAATATGCTGGGGGGAGACAATGATATTACTTTTAATATCAAAGGAGTGTACACCCCTGAGATATTGTTCATAGTATCCAGGGGGGAGAGGATAGTATTACTCCCCATATTGCAGTGGATGTACACCCCCCTGTGATATTGTTCATAGTATCCAGGGGGGAGAGGATAGTATTACTCCCCATATTGCAGTGGATGTACACCCCCCTGTGATATTGTTCATAGTATCCAGGGGGGAGAGGATAGTATTACTCCCCATATTGTAGTGGATGTACACCCCCCTGTGATATTGTTCATAGTATCCAGGGGGGAGAGGATAGTATTACTCCCCATATTGCAGTGGATGTACACCCCCCTGTGATATTGTTCATAGTATCCAGGGGGGAGAGGATCAAATTACTCCCAATATCACAGGAAGTGTACACCCCCTGTGATATTGTACCTAATATCCAGACGGAGGGAGAATGATATTACTCCCAATATCGCAGGGGCTGTACACACGCTGTGATATTGTTCATAATATCCATGGGGGGGAGGGGTGGATGATAATATTGCCAATATCGAAGTGTGTGTGCTCCCTCCTACAATATTTTTTGTAAGATCCAGGGAGAAGGAAAATGATATTACTTTCAATATTCCTGGGAGTGTACACACTCCTGTAATACTGTTCGTAATATCCAGGGGAGAGAGGATGATATTACTGCAAGTATCGCAGGGGTGTACATGCCCCGTGATATAGTTTGAAATATCCAGAGGGGGAGAAAATGATATTACTCCCAATATCACAGGGGTGTACACCCTTCTGTGATATTTTTCCATAATATCCAGGGAAGGAGAAGATGATATTACTCTGAATATCGCAGAAGGTGTACATCCCCTTGTGATATTTTTTGCCAATAGCCAGGGGGAAGAGGATAACATCAATCACAATAGTGTAAACACCCTGTGTGTACACCCTCCCCATCTTATTCTTTGTATTATCCACGGGGTGAGAGGATGATACTACTCCCAATATCACAGGGGGTGTACACCTTTGTGTGATATAGTTCCTGCCATACAGGGGCAAAAAAGGACGATATTACTCCAAAGAGCACAGGTGGTGTAGACCGCCCACTCCGTGATATTGTTCCTAATATCCAGTGCGGGTGAGGATGATATTACTTTTAATATCGCAGGGTGTGTACACCCCCACAGTGATATTGCGTCTAATATCCACGGGGAAGATTATATTACTTTCATTATTGCTGGGGGGAGAACTCTCCCTGTGATATTGTATCTAATATCAAGAAAGAGGATGATGTTACTCCCAATATCACAGCTGGTGTACACCTCCCCCCTGTGATAATGTTCCTAATATCCAGAGCAGTAAAGGATGATATTACTCCCAATATCACAGAATGTGTACACATCCCCTACCCCATGATCTTGTTCATAATATCCCGTTTGGGATAGGATGGTATTAATCCCAATATCTCGGGGGTGTACACCCCTGTGATATTGTTCCTAATATCCACAGTCGGAGAGGATGATATTACTCTCAATTTCACAGAGGGGGTACAAATTTTCGGTGATATTGTTCCTAATATCCACAGAGGGAGAGGATGATATTACTTCAAATATCGCAGAAATTTTACACCTCTTCTATCATATTGTTCCTAATATCCGAGGGGGAAGATGATAATATTACTCCAAATATCTAAGGGGGTGTACACTGCACCTGTAATATTGTTCCTAATATCCAAGGAGGGAGAAGATGATATTACCCCCAATAGCGCATGTGGTGTACACCCCCGCTGTGGTATTGTTTCTAATACACGGGGTGGGGGGAGAGAGAAATTTATTACTCCCAATACCACAGCGGGTGTACAACTCCCCTGTGATTTTGATTCTAATATCCAAAAAGGGACAAGAAAATATTACTACCACTATGGCAGGGGTTGTACACCCCATCCCCATAATATTGTTTCTAATATCCAGGGAGAGAGAATATTGCTTTTTTTTTTTTTTTCGAGACAGAATCTCACTCTTTTGCCCAGGCCAGAGTGCAGTGGCGCTATCTCGGCTCACTGCAAGCTCCGCCTCCTGGGTTCACGCCGTTCTCCTGCCTCAGCCTCCCAAGTAGCTGTGACTACAGGCACCCGCCACCGCGCCCGGCTAATTTTTTGTATTTTTTTAGTAGAGACGGGGTTTCACCGTGTTAGCCAGGATGGTCTCGATCTCCTGACCTCGTGATCCACCCGCCTCAGCCTCCCAAAGTGCTGGGATTACAGGTGTGAGCCACCGCGCCCGGCCGAGAATATTGCTCTTAATATCACAGGGGGTGAACACTCTCTGTGATATTTTTCCTAATATTCAAAGGGGAGAGGATGATATTACTCCCAATATTGCAATGAAATTACATCCCCATATGATTTTGTTCCTAATATCCAGAGGGGAGAGGATGATATTTCTTCCAATATGCAGGAGGTGTACAACCTCCTGTGATATTGTTCCTAATATACAGGTGGGGAGAGGATAATATTACTTACAATATCAAAGGGCATGTACACCCCCGTTGTGATACTATTCCTAATATTCAGGAAGGGAGAGAATGACGTTACTCCCAATATCACAGGGCGTGTACAACCCTGCTGTGATATTGTTCCTAATATCCAGGTAAAGAGAGGATATTACTCCCAATATCGCAGGGGTTGTACACTTCCCCTGCGACATTGTTCCTAATATCCAACAGTGGAGAGAATGCTATCACTTCCAATATCGCAGGGGGTGTACAGCCCTTGTATGATATTGTTCCTTATATTGGGGGGCAGAGGATGATATTACTCCCAATATCGCAGGAGGTGTACACCCCCCTTGTGATATTGCTTTTAATATCTACAGGAGGAGACAATAATGTTACTGTCAATATGGCAAGGGTTGTGCACCCCCCTGTGATATTGCTCCTAATATCCAAGAGGGTAAAGAATGATATTACTCCCAATATAGCAGAAGTTGTACACTGTGATATTTTTCCTAATGTCGGTGGGGGAAGAGCATGATATTACTTTCAATATTGCAGGGGTTGT
Organism: Hylobates moloch; assembly: GCF_009828535.3. Lineage (NCBI taxonomy): Eukaryota > Metazoa > Chordata > Mammalia > Primates > Hylobatidae > Hylobates > Hylobates moloch. The sequence goes on from NW_026652279.1 coordinate 122,544,721, forward strand.
ACGCCCCCCCTCCCATGATATTGTTCCTAATATCCAAGGGAGGAGAGGATAATATTACTTCCATATCACAGGGGTGTACTTCCTCTTCGGGATATTGTTCCGAATGTCCATGGGAAGAGAGAGTGATATTATTCCCAATATCAAAGGGAATGTCTATCCCTCCGTGATATTGTTTTTAATATCCAGTTTGGAAGAGGATGATATTACTCCCAATATCACACGGGTTGTACATCGCCCTGTGATATTGTTGCTGCTAACAAAAGCGGGAGAGGATGATATTACTGCCAGTATTGCATGGGGTGTACACCCTCCCCGTGATATTGTTCCTACTATCCAGGTTGGGAGAGGTTGATATTACGCTCAATATCGCAAGAGGTGTGCAACCGCCCTTAGATATTATTCCTAATGGCCAGACGGGGGAGGATGATACTACTCCCAATATCACAGGGGGTGTACATCCCCAGTGAGGTATTGTTCCTAATCTCCGAGAGGTGGGGGAGAGGATAATATTACTCCCATTAGCGCAGGGAGTGTACACTCCCCCTGTGATATTGTTCCTAATATCCAGGGGGCAACTAGATGATATTACTCCCAGTATTGCAGGGAGTGTAACACCCCCGGTGATATTTTTTCTAATATTGAGGGTGTACACACCCCCTGTGATATTGTTCCTAACATATTGGGAAAGGATAATATCGCAGCGGGTGTACACACTCCCTGTGATGTTGTTTCTAACATATACGAAGGGAGAGAATGATATCATTCCCAATATCGCAGGGGGTATACGACCCCCCGTGATATTGTTCCTAATATCCAGTAAAGGAGAGGATGATATTACTCCCTAGATTGCAGAACGCATACACCCCCCTTGTGATATTATTCCTAATATTCAAAGGGGGAGATGATTATATTACCGTTAATATCACAGGGAATGTACACCCCCACTGTGATATTTTTTCTAATATCCAGTGGCGGAAGAAGGTGATATTACTCCCAATATTGCAGGGGGTGTACACCCCGCTGTGATATTCTTCCTAATAATAAGGGGGGGGAGGATTACACTACTTTCAATATCGCAGAAGGTGCACAACCCTACCGTGATATTGTTTTTGATATCCAAGTGGGGGGAAGATATTACTCCAAATATGGCAGGAGGTGTACACTCCCCCTGTGATATTGTTCCTGCCATCCAAAGAGGGAGAGGATGATATTACTCCCCATATCGCATGGGGTGTACTCCCTCCCTGTGATATTGTTCCTAATACCCAGGTTGAGAGAGGATAATATTACGACAAATATCGCAGGAGGTGTGCAACCCCCCTTTGATATTGTTCCTAATATTTAGAGGGGGAGAGAATGAATATAGTCTCAATGTCGAAGAAGACGTACACCCCCCACCATTATATTGTTCCTAGTAATTATGAGGAGAGAGGATATTTCTTTCAATATCACAGAGGGTGTAAACCCTGTATGTGATATTGCTCCTAATATCCAGGGGCAGGAGGATGATATTACTCCCAAAATGGCAGGAAACGTACACCCCATTCCCCGCTATATTGTTTCTAATATCCAGGAAGGTAAAGGATGATAATAGTCCCAATATTGCAAAGGGTGTATACCTCTTCTGTGATATTGTTTCTAATATCCAGTAAGGGAGAGGATGATGTTTCTCCCAGTATCGCAGGGGTGTACAATCCCACTGTTATATTGTTTTTAGTATACAGTGGGGGAGAGGATGAGATTACTCCCAATATAGCAGAGGGTGTACACCTACCCTGTAATATTGTTCCTACAATTTATGAAATAAGATGATAATATTACTCCCAATATCACAGGGGCTGTATATCCTCCTGGTGATATTATTCCTAACGTTTGAGGAGGGAGATGGCAATATTACTCCCAATATCGCAGGGAATGTACAACACCCCCCGTGATATTGTTCCTAAAATCTAGGTGGGGAGAGGATGATATTACCCCCAATATCAAAGCGCGTACACCCCCCTTTGATATTGTTCCTAATATCCATGTGGGGGAAGTGTAATATTAATCCCAATATCACAAAAAGTGTATATCTCCCTTGTGATATATTTCCTAATATTCAAAGGTGGAGAGGATGATATTACTTTCAATATTGCAGCATTGCAGCGAGTGTACACCCCTCTGCAATATTGTACCTAATATCCAGACGGGGGGAGAATGATATTACTCCCAATATTGCAGGGGCTGTACACACTCTGTGATATTGTTTGTAATATCCACGGGGGGAGTGGATGATAATATTGCCAATATCTCCCCACGATATTGTTTGTAATATCCAGGGAGAAGGAAAATGATATTACTTTCAATATTCCTGGGAGTGTACACACTATTGTAATATTGTTTATAACATCCAGGGGAGAGAGGATGACATTACTGCAAGTATCGCAGGGGTGTACATGCCCCGTGATATAGTTTGTAATATCCAGAGGGGGAGAAAACGATATTACTCCCAATATCACAGGGGTGTACACCCTTCTGTGATAATTTTCCATAATATCCAGGGAAGGAGAAGATGATATTACTCTGAATATCGCAGAAGGTGTACATCCTCTTGTGACATTTTTCGCGATAGCCAGGGGGGAAGAGGATAACATCAATCACAATAGTGTAAACACCCTGTGTGTACACCCCCCCATCTTATTGTTTGTATTATCCACGGGGTGAGAGGATGATATTACTCCCAATATCACAGGGGGTGTACACCTTTGTGTGATATGGTTCCTGCCATACAGGGGCAAAAAGAATGATATTACTCCAAAGAGCACAGGTGGTGTAGACCGCCCACCCTGTGATATTGTTCCTAATATCCAATGCGGGTGAGGATGATATTACTTTTAATATCGCAGGGTGTGTCCACCCCCACAGTGATATTGTGTCTAATATCCACGGGGAAGATTATATTACTTTCAATATTGCGGGGGGGGTACACTCTCCCTGTGATATTGTACCTAATATCGAGAGAGAGGATGATGTTACTCCCAATATCACAGCGGGTGTACACCTCCCCCCCGTGATAATGTTCCTAATATCCAGGGCGGTAAAGGATGATATTACTCCCAGTATCGCAGAATGTGTACACCCCCCCCGCCCCCTGCCCATAATCTTGTTCGTAATATCCCATTTGAGATAAAATGATATTAATCCCAATATTGCAGGGGTGTACACCCCCCTGTGATATTGCTCCTAACATCCACGGGCAGAGATGATGATATTACTCCCAATGTCACAAGCGGTGTATACATTTTTGGTGATATTGTTCCTAACATTCACGGAGGGAGAGGACGATATTACTACAAATATCGAAGAAGTTGTACACCTCTTCTGTGATATTGTTCCTAATATCCGTGGGGTAAGATGATAATATTACTCCAAATATCTAAGGGGTGTACACCGCCCCTGTGATATTGTTCCTAATATCCGGGGGGGGAGGGGAACAGGATGATATTACTTCCAATATCGCATGTAGTGTACACCCCCGCTGTGATATTGTTTCTAATATACAGGAGAGGAGGGGAGAGAGAAATTTATTACTCCCAATATCGCAGCGGGTGTACACCACCCCTGTGATTTTGATTCTAATATCCAAAAAGGGACAGGAAAATATTACTACCAACATGGCAGGGGGTGTACACCCCATCCTCGTGATATTGTTTCTAATATCCAGGGAGAGAGAAAATAATATTGCTCTTAATATCGCAGGGGGTGTACACCCCTCTGTGATATTGTTCCTAATATTCAAGGGGGAGAGGATGATTTTACTCTCAATATCACAAGGAAATTACATCCCCATATGATTTTGTTCCTAATATCCAGAAGGGAGAGGATAATATTTCTTCCAATATTGCAGGGAGTGTACAACCCTCCTGTGATATTGTTCCTAATATACCGGTGGGGAGAGGATAATATTGTTTGTAATATCCAAGTGGAAAGAGGATTAAATTACTCTCAATATCGAATGAGATGTACACCTCCCCTGTGATATTGTTTCTAATAACGATGAGGGGAGAGGATGATATATCTTCCAATATTGCAGGAGGTGTACATCCCACTTCTGATTTTGTTAATAATTGCGAGGATGGGAGACGATTATATTACTGTAAATATCTCAGGGGGTGTACAACTGCCTTGTGATATTGCTCTTAATATCCAGGGGAGGAGAGGATGATATTAATTCCAATATCAAAGGGAGTGTACACCCCCCGTGATATTGTTGCTAGTACCATGGGAAGAAGAGGGTGATATTACTCACAGTATCGCAGGGGGTGTTCACTCCCTTTGTAGATGTGGTTACTAACACTTAGGAGATGAGAGTGTGATATTATTTCCAATATCGCAGGGGCTGTACATCCCCTTTGTGATATTCTTCCTAATATCCAGCGGGGGAGAGGATGATATTACTCCCAATATCATAGAGGGTGTACAACCCCCTGTTATAGTGTTCCTAATATATAGTTTGGGAGGGGATGATATTACTTTCAAAATAGCAGGGGGTGTATATTCTTCCTGTGATATCATTCCCAGTAGCAAGAAGGGGAGGGGATTATATTACTTCCAATATCGGAGAGGGTGTAAACCTTCCGCGTGATATTATTCCTAATATCCAGGTTGGGGGAGAAAAATATTACTGCGAATATTGCAGGGGGTGTATACCTCTTTGTGATTTTGTTCCTAATAGCAACAGGGGGAGACAATGATAGTACTCGCAATATCTTATGGGGTGTACACCCTGCCCTGTGATATTGTTCGTAATATTTAAGTTTGGAGAGGATGATATTACACCCAACATCGCAGGAGGTGTACACCTCTTCTGTGATATTGTTCCTAATATCCACGGGAGGAGAGGATACTATTACTCCCAATATCGCAGTATGTGTACACCCCCCCGTGATATTGTTCTTAATATTCAAATGGGGAGAGGATATTACTCTCAATATCACAAGGGGCGTACACACCCCTTGTGATATAGTTCCTAATATCCAGGGGAAAAGAGGGTGGTGATATTATTCCCAATATCACAGGGGGTGTACACTGTGATACACCTGTGACATTGTTTCTAATATCCAGGTGGCAGAGGATGATATTACTCCCAATATCGCAAGGGCGTACACCCCACAGTGATATTATTCCTAATATCCAGGGGAAGGAGAGGACAATATTACTCCAAGTATCGCAGGAGGTGTACACCCTTTCTGTGATATTTTTCTTTATATTCAAAAAGGAGAGGATAATATTACTCCTAATATTGAAAGGGGTGTACACTCCCCCTGTGATATTGGGATATTGTTTCCTGTCATATTGTTTCTAATATCAAGAAACAGAAAGGATGTTATTACTTTCAATATTGCAGGGGGTATAACCGCCCCGCGTGATATTGTTCTTAATAATCAAAGGGGGAGAGGATGATATTATTCCCAATATCACAGTACTCTTTTCCTGTAATATTGTTCCCAATTGTCCATCCTCTGGATATTAGGAGCCACATGGCATGGGGTAGACACCCCCCACCATATGGGGAGTAATATCACCTCCCTCTCCCCACCCCGGATATGAGGTGTTTCCATGTGTGTTTACAATATTAAGGGTATTGCCATCTCCCCCTTTGGAAATTACAAACAATATCACAGGAAGTGTACAGCACCTGCAATATTGGGAGTAATATTATCCTCTTCCCCTTCTGGGTATAAGGAAAAATATCACAAAAAAGGTGTACACCCCCTGTGATATTGACAGTAATAACATTTTCTCTATTTTTGAATATTAGGAAAAAATATCACAGAGGTGGGGTATATCTCCTGCGATATTGGGAGTAATATCATCCTCTTCCCCCTGGATATTAGGAACAATATCACAGGGGGTGTACACCTCTGCGATATTAGGAGTAATATCATTGTCTCCCCCTGGATATTAGGAACAATATCAAAGGGGGGCATATTCCACCCTGCGATATTGTGAGCAATGTTGTCTTCTGCCCCTCTGGATATTAGGAGAAACATCACAAAAAGGGTGTACACCTCTTGCAATACTGGGAGTAATGTCATTCTCTACCCCACCTGGATATTAGGAAAAATATCACAAAAGGGGTGTACACCTTCTGCGATATTGGGAGTAATATCGCCCTCTTCCTTTTTGAATATAAGGAAAAATATCACAGAAGGGGTGTACACCCCTTGCGATATTGAGAGTAATATCACCCTCTCCTTTCATGAATTTTAAATACAGTATCAAAGGGGGTTATACACCATCTTCTATATCGGGAGTAATATTGCCATCTCCCCTACTGGATATTAAGAGAAATATCACAAAAGAACTGTACACCTCCTGTAATATTGGGTGTAATGCCATATTCTCTCCCTCTGGATATTAGGAACAATATCACAGGGGGCGTGTACACTCCTTTTGATATTGGGAGTAATATCATCCTCTCCTTTTTGAATATAAACAAAAATATCACAGAAAGGGAGTACGCCTCCTGAGATACTTGGAGTAATATTATCCTCTCCTACCCCTGGATATTAGGAATAATATCACTGTGGGGTGTACTCTCTTGTGATATTGGGAGTAACATCATCCTCTGCCACCTGAATATTAGAAACAGTATCACAGGGGAGGTGTACACCCCCTGCAACATTCGGAGTAATATTATTGTCTCCCTAAATATTAGGAACAATATCACAAGGAGCGTATACACCCCCTGCCGTATTGTGAGTAATATCATCCTCTCGTTTCGTGAATTTTAGGAACAATATTACAGGGGAGGTGTACACTTCCTTCTATATTGGGAGTAATATCATCCTCTCCCCCACTGGATACTGAAAACCATATAACAGTGGGGTGTACACCCCTATGATGCTGGGAGTAGTATCATCCTCTAACCCCTGGATATCACGAGGGGGTGTGTAGATTAACTGCGATATTGGGAGTAATATCATCCTTCCTCCTTTGGATATTAGGAACAATATCGAAGGGAGGGTGTACACCCCTTGCCATATTGAAAGGAATATCATCCCCTTCCCTCACTGTTATTAGAAACAATATCATGGCGGCGGTGTACACCCCCTTCGATATTGAGAGTAATTTAATCTTCTCCCCACTTGGATATTACAAACAATATCACAAGGGGGTGTACACACCCTGTGATAATGAAAGTAATATCATCCCCTGCATATTTGAATATTAGGAAAAATATCACAAGGGAGGTAAACACTTTCTGCGATATTGGAAGTAATATCACCCTGTGCCCCCCTGGATATTAGGAACACTATCACAAAGGAAGTGTACACCGCCTGCGATCTTGGGAGTAATATCATTCTCTCCCCCTTTGAATATTAGGAAAAATATCAAAGAGGGGGTGTACACCCCCTGTGATATTGGGATTAATGTCATCCTCTGCCCCCCTGGATATTAGGAACAATATAACAAGAATTGTACACCCTGTGATATTGGGAGTAATATCATCCTCTCCCCACCTGGATTTTAGGAACAATATCATGGGGGGGGATGTACATTCCCTGCGATATTGGGAGTAATATTGTCATCTCCTTCCCCAAATATTAGGAACAATATCATCAGGAGGGTATACAGTCCTCGTGATACTGGGAGTAATATCATCCCCTTATTTTTTGAATTCTAGGAACAATATCACAGGGGACGTGTACACCCTCTGCTATATTGGGAGTAATATCACCCTCTCCCACACTGTATACTAAAAAGAGTATAACAGTGGGGTTGTACACCGCTGTGATACTGAGAGTAATATCATCTCCTCCCTTACTGGATATGAGAAACAATATCACAGAAGAGGTGTTCACCCCTTTCGATATTGGGAGTAATATCAGCCTTTTCCTTCCTGGATATTAGAAACAATATCACGGGGGTTGAGGTGTATATTCCCTGTGATTTTGGGAGGAATATCATCCTCCTGTCCCTAGATATTAGGAACAATATCACATACAGGGTTTACACCCTCTGCGATAGCGAAAGGAATATCATCCTCTCCCCTCATAATTATTAGGAACAATATCACAGGGATGTACATCTTTTTCGACATTGAGACTATATTCATTCTCTCCCCTTCTAAATATTAGGAACAATATCAAAGGGGGGTTGCACATCTCCTGCGATATTGGTTGTAATATGATCCTCTCTCAACCTGGGTATTAGGAACAATATCACAGGGAGGGTGTAAACTCCATGCGATATTGGGAGTAATATCATCCTCTCCCTCTTTGGATAGCAGGAACAATATCACAGGGGTAGTGTACACCTCCTGCTATATTGGGAGTAACATCATCTTCTCCCCACTTGGATATCAAAAACAATATCACGGTAGGGTTGTGCACCTTCTGCTATATTGAAAGTAGTGTAATTCTCTTCCCCCTTTATTATTAGGAAGAATATCACAGCGGGGTGTACACCCCCTGCAATATTGGGAGTAATGTCACCCTCTTCCCCCACTGGATATTAGAAAAAATATCATGAGGGGGTGTACACCTCCTGCGATATTAACAGTAATATAATTGTCTCCCTCCTTGAATATTAGGAACAATATCACAAGGGGGTGTATGCTTTCTGTGATCTAGGGAGTAATATCATCCTCCCCTTCACTGGATATTAGGAATAATATCACGAGTGGTTGTACACCCGCTGTGATATTTGGAGTAATATCATACTCTCCCCTTCTAGATATTAGGAACAATATCACAAGGGGGTGTACTTTCTGTTCGACATTGAAAGTAAAGTTATCCTCTCTCTTTCTGAATATTAGAAACAATATCACAGGTGTGTACACCGCTTTCGATATTGGGAACAATATCATCCACTCCCACCAGGGTGGTTACGCACCCTGTGATACTGGGAGTAATATCATCCTCTCGCCCCCTGGATATTAGGAACAATATCACAGGGGGAGTGTACATTCCCTGCGCTATTGGGAGTAATATTATCCTCTCCCCATCTGGAGATTAGGAACAATATCTCCCTGGAGATGTACACCTCCTGCAATATTTGGAGTAGTATCATCCTCTCACAGTCTGGATATTAGGAATAGTATCTAAGGGGGTTTGCACACCTCTTGCGATATTGGGCATAATATCATCCTCTCCCAGCCTGGATATTAGGAACAATATCACGGGGAGGGTGTACACCCCATGAGATACTGGGAATAATATAATCCTCTCCCGCTTTGGATAGCAGGAACAATATTACAGAGGGGTGTACACCTCCTGCGATATTGGGAGTAATGTCATCCTCTTCCCAAGTGGATTAAAAGCAGTATCACCGGGGGCTGTACATTCCCTTCGATATTGGGAGTAATATCACTCTCTCTTCCCATGGATATTCGGAACAATATCCCAAAGGGGGAGTAACACTCCTTGTGATATTGGGAGTAATATCATCCTCTGCACCCCTGGATATAAGGAACAATATAATATAAGGGCTGTACACCCCTGCGATATTGGAAGTGATAGCACTCTCTCCCCAGTTAGATATTGGCAACAATATCACAGGGGAAGTGTACAACCCTGCGATATTGAGAGTAATATTATCCTCTGTTTTCCTGGATATTAGGAACAGTATCACCTGGGCATTGTCCACCCCCTGCAATATTGGGGGTAACATCATCCTCTCCCTTCCTGAATATTAAGAACAATATCACAAGGGGGTGTACATGCCCTTCGATATTGAGAGTAATATTATCCTCTCCCCACCTGTATATTAGGAACAATATCACAGGAGGTTGTACACCCCCTGGGTTACTGGGAGAAATATTATCCTCTCCCTTCTGGATATTAGGAACAAAATCACAGGGGGCTGTGCATTCCTTGCAATATTGGGAGTAACAGAATCCTCTCCCCACTTAAATATTATGACAATATCACCGGGGGGTGTACAACCTCTGCTATATTGGGAGTAATATCATCCTCTCCCACCTTTTAATATTACAAACAATATCACGGGAGGGGTGTACACCACCTGCGATATTGGAAGTAATATCATCCTCTTCTTCTGTGAATATTAGGAAAAATATCACAAAGGGGTTGTACACCCCCTGTGATATTGGGTTTAATATCATCCACTTCCCCCCTGGATATTAGAAACAATTTCACAGGGGGGTGTACACCCCTGTGATATTGGGAGTAATATAATCTTCTCCACAGCTGGATATTAGAAACAATATCACAGGAGGGGTGTACGCCCCCTCTGATACTGGTAATAATATTGTCGTCTCCCTCCTTTGATATTAGGAACAATATCACAAGGAGGGTATACACTTCCTGAGATATTGGGAGTTATATTATCCTCTCTTTTCGTTAATATTAGGAACAATTTCACAGGGGAGAGTGTACACCCCCTGCTATATTGGGGATAATATCATCCTCTCCTCTTCTGGATGCTAAAAACAATATAACAGTAGGGGTGCACATGCCCGGCGATATTGACAGTAATATCCTCTACTTCCCTGGATATTTAAAATAATATCATGGGAGATGTGTACATTTCCTGGGATATTATTTTCCTTCCCCTGGATATTAGGAACAATATCACATGGAGGGTGTATACACCCTTTGTGATATTGGAAGGAATATCATCCACTCCCCTCATTTTTATTAGAAACAATATTACAAGGTGGGTGTACACATCCTGCAATATTGATAGTAATATCATCCTCTCCCCATGTGGGTATTACATAAAACATTACAAGGATGTGTACACCCCCTGCTACATTGAGAGTAATATCATCATCTCCCACCATGAGTATTGGGAAAAATATCACAGGGGGGTGTACACCCCTTTCGATATTGGGAATAATATCATCCACTCCCCCCATCAATATTGGAAAAAATATCATGGGGGGGTTACACTCCCTGCAATACTGGGAGTAATGTCATCCTCTCGCCCCCTGGATATTGGGAATAATATCACAGGGGGAGTGTACATTCCCTGTACTATTGGGAATAATATTATCCTCTCTTCCCCCTCGATATTAGGAACAATATCTCACTGGGGGTGTACACCCCCTGCGATATTTGGAGTAGTATCATCCTCTCCCCTTCTGGATATTAGGAATAGTATCTAAGGGGGGTTGCACATCTCCTGTGATATTGGGGGTAATATCATCCTCCCCTAACCTGGATATTGGGAACAATATTTCAGAGAGTGTGTATACCCCATGTGATACTGGGAGTAATATCATCCTCTCCAGCTTTGAATAGCAGGAACAATATCACAGGGGGGTGTACACTCCATGCGATATTGAGAGTAATATCATCCTCTTCCCGACTGGATATTAAAAACAATATCATGGGGGCATATACATTCCCTGTGATATTGGGAGTAATATCATCCTTTCTTCCCACGGATATTAGGAACAATATCCCAAAGGGGGAGTACGCCCCCTGCGATATTGGGAGTAATATTATCCTCTCCTCCCCTGGATATTAGGAACAATATCACAGCGGGGGTGTACACTTCCTGTGATATTAGGCATAATATCATCTTCTTCCCACCTGAATATTAAAAACGATATCATAGGGAGAATGTACATGCTCTTCGATATTGACAGTAATATAATCCTCTCCTTCCCTAATTATTAGGAACAATATCAAAGGTGGGCATACACGCCCTGCAATATGGAGAGTAATATCATCCTCTACCTCCCTGGAAATTAGGAACAATATCACAGGGGCTGTATTTAGAGTAATATCATGTCTCCCCCCCTGGATATTCAGAACAACATCATGGGAAGGAGTACACTCCCAGCGTTATTGGGAGAAATATCAAATTCTCCCCCCTTAAATACTAGAAAAAATATAACAGGGGGTTTACATCCCCTGCTATATTTAGAGTAATATCATCCTCTCGCTTTCTGGAAATTGGGAACAACATCACAGAAGAGATGTACACCCCCTTTGATACTGGGAGTAATATCCTCTCTCTCCCTGGATATTGGAAACAATATCACAGGGGGGATGTAAACCCCCTGCTATATTAGGAGTAATATCATCATCTCCCCACCCGGATATTAGGAACTATATCATAAGGGGAGTTTATGCCCTGTGCGATATTCGGAGTAATATAATCCTCTCCCTCTTGGATATTGGAAACAATATCACACAGGGGTGTACACCCCCTGTGATATTCAGAGCAATATTATCCTCTCTTTCCCTGGATATTAGAAACAATATCATGGGGGGGTGTACACCCCCTGCCATATTTTAGTAATTATCTTCCTCTCCCTTTTTGGATATTAGAATCAAAATCACTGGGGCCAGGGGGAGGTGTAAATCTGCTGTGGTATTGGGAGTAATAAATTCCTCTCTCCCACGTATAATAGAAACAATACCACAGCCTTTCCTTTTGTCGCCTTTTTGCTATCTTCTTATTTTTATTTTTTGCTATGGATGGTGTTTTCATTTAATTTATCATTAGGGAGAATGTAATTCAATTAAGTTGGGAATCCAGTCTGGTAAAATTTTGTAAAGAACAGTGATATTAAGTATAAAGAACAATATTGCAATCTTTGAATTCTCTTTTACTTCATTATATTTTCCTCCTTTACATTTTCCTTATTTTATTTACAACTTTCCTTTTCTAATTCTTGGAGGCATTAGCCAGTACCCTCTTTAGGCTAAGTCAACATGAATCTGAATCCAGCCTTCTTCTCTTATTAGTTGTAAGGTCTTAAGAAAACTTGTTAAATCTCTTCAGTTAGTACCAAAGTAATGAGTTAATAAAAGTCAAGCAGTTGCCAGTTTCTAGATCAATAAATTTATACATCATTCATTCACTTCTTGTTTTACTCTATCACATAGAGTAGATCAAAATAGTCTCTTTACCTCTGTCATAAACATTCTTACCATAATTCACAAATATAAATTTTAAACCAAAATAAACTATTTAAAGCCTTGCATTTATAATTAAATTGGAATAGAAACATTGTCTTCCACACATTTGGGAATTCTTTGTCCAAATAATTAATATGTCATTAACATACTATGTATTATTTTTTGAATCATTAGGTTTACTTCTAAATTTCAAGCACAATGCATATATTTTCCCAGTGTGAGAGGCTGATGAGTTACACTCGCATTCAAAATGGCATTGAGCTCAGAGTATGTACTTTTTTTAAGAGCCATGATTAGATTTAGCTTTTATTTTTAAACTTTTAACTTTTATAAACACATAATAATTGTGCACATTTAAGGCATACATAAATAACACCTTACATAAGTGGGAAACACTTGAAAAAAAACTTTCCTAAATGGACTTAGGTAGAAATAATAATAATTACAAAAAGCAAAATAAAACAAAGCCCACCTGACAAATTGTATATGATTCTTGAAAGGGAGTTTGCTGTATAAATTAAGAACATAAACTCTTGAACCAAGCCTTTTGGGACCAAATTCTGGCTTCATCAGTGCTAGCTGTGTATCCTTGGTTCTTAGAGCAGCCCCTGACACACTGCTCATAACATCATGAAATACTGTTAGCTACAGCTGTTAAAAAATCAATCAATAGGTTCAACATGGCTGACTAGAGAAATTGTACATCTAATCCCTTCTCAGAGAAGAGTCAAAATAGCAAATAGATAATCCCACTTAGAGTAGAATATCGAAGAGAGTCAACAATGGAATTCAGCAGAGAAGTGACAGGAAACACCTGAATCACAGAGGAGAGAGAAATGAGGCAGCTAGCTCAGCCAGGATCTGCTGGGAGCCCAGAGAGGTTCTCCAGTGTGGGCAAAGAGTGAATGAGAGATTCCCAGAGATTCACATTCTCATCATGGACTCCTACAATCCTAGACAAAGGAAAGCTCGTCGGCCCTCACAGGCCCTTCAACTAACAGGGAGAAGTTTGAAGATTGTGTGGCAGCATTGCTCCAGAGAAGGAGTTCAGTCTCCAAGACTTAAGCAGCTATAGCATAGTGCCATTTTGAGAGCACAGCCACCATCAGACTGCATCCTCAGTGCCCAACAGCCCTTGTATTTTCACATCTGTGAAGCCCCACTGACATCTCCTGTGTCTACCTGGAGGACTGCAGAGGTGCAACACGAGATAGACCCAGCAGTGTAGTAGGGCCCCCAGCAATCTAATTCACACAGAATCCTACACCCTAGGGAAGAGACAATGCAATGCACCCTAGAGACTGTTCCTGGGAAAAAGGGAGCTGAAGCATGTGCTCCCCAAAGCCTGAGAGCTTCCCACCTGCCTAAGGCCATTCTCACTGACAGTAACTCTGCCGCCCCAACAGCACCACAGATGATGTGCACTAACACACACTCAGAGGACAGGCTTTCCTTGCATTCTACTGTTGCTGCTGGTGCTGAAGTGTATACTTCCTAGAGCCTGAAAGCTGTCCACCTTTCTGGGGCTGCTCCCACTGACAGCATCTCTGCCCTGCTCAGCAGCAGAGCTGCTGCACATTCACATGTGCCCCGATGTCAGGCATATCCGGTTTGCTGCTGCCACCTAACATCTTTGTCCCAGAAAAGTCTCCCAACAGTGTCTACTGACAAATGGCAACAAAGCCACTCAGGAAATCATAGGCACCATTGCCAATATTCATAGCTGAAGAAATCATACATTGGCTGCTCTACTACACACACCCAGAATTAAAGTCAAAGCATCCTGCCCAAACATCACTATAGATACGTCTTCAGGAAAAAATCCTTCCTCTACCAAAGCTAATCCAAAAAATTGAAGCATGCAACTCTCATACCAGATGTACAGATATCAATGTATGGACACAAGAAACATGAAAAGCCAAGAAAATGCAACACCTTCAAAGGAATAAAATAATTCTCTAGCAATAGATTCCAATGAAACAGAAATTTATGAAATGCCAGAAAAATAATTCCATAAAGGATATTAAAGAAGCTCAGTGAGATACAAAACAACACAGATAAACAATATGTAACATTACAACAGTAATTCAGCATATGAATGAGAAAGTCACCATAGAGATATATACTGTTTAAAAATATAAAAATAAAAAAAACCAGAGATCCTGGAAATGAAGAATTTAATAAATGAAATTTTAAAAGTGCATTCAAGAGCTTCAATAATAGACTAGATCAAGCAGAGGAAAGAATTTCAGAACCTGAACCAGGCTTTTGAAATAACCTAGTCAGACAAAAAAATAAAAAAGAAAGAAAAAGAATAAATCAGAATAAACAAATGGGGCAGTATAAAATGACCATCTATTCTAATTTTTAGTGTCCCAGAAATTGAAGAGAAGGCCAAAGGCACAGAATACCTGTTTAATAAAATAATCACCAGAAACTTCCTGATTCTAGCAAGAAACTTAGACATCCAGATACAGGTAGCTTAGAAATCCCCAGATGATTCAATCCAAAAATGTCTTCCCCACAGCACATTATAGTCAAACTATCAAAAGTCAAAGACAAAGAATTCTAAAAACAGCAAGAGAAAAGCATCTAGTCACATATAAAGGAACCACCATTGGACTAACTGTAGATTTCTAAGCAGAAACCTTATAGGCCAGGAAAGATTGGAGTGATATATTTAAATTTCCAAAGGAAAAAGAATCTATCATCTGAGAATACGACACTCAGAGAAGTTACCCTTCATAAATTAAAGAGAAACAAAGTTTTTCCAAGACAAGCATAAGCTGAGGGAATTCATCATCAATAGACCAAACATACAAGAAATGTTTAAAGAAGTCCTAAACCTAGAAGTGAAAGGATGATATCTACCATTACCATTATGAAAACACACAGAAGTCTTAAACTCACTGGCAGAGAAAACACTCAAAGGAAGAAGAGAAAGGACTCAAATGTTATCACTATAGAAAACTACCAAGTTGCAGTGATAAATAAAAGAGAGAAAGAAAGGAACAAATGATATACAAAGCAACTAGAAAACAACTAACAAAATGATATGAATAAGTCCTCATCTATACAATAATAGCTGGGGACTTCATCACTTTACTCTCAGTAGCAGACATCATCTAGATAGAAAAACCACAAAGAAACATTGGATTTGAATTGTACTTTACACCAAATGCACCTAATAAACATTTATAGAATATTTTATTCAACAGCTGCAGAATACACATTTTTCTTATTGACAAGTGGTACATTCTCCAGAATAGACCACATGTTAGGCCATAAAACGAGTCTCAAGAAATTGAAAAGAAATCATATCAAGTATCTTCTCAGACAACAATGAAATAAAACTAAAAATCTGTAAGAGGAAAAACTTTAGAAACAGTAAAAATTTATAAAAATTAAACACATGCTTCAGAATGACTATTGGGTCAAGGAAATAAAAAAAATAGTGAAACAAATAAAAGTCAAACATGACACACCAATACAATGTACCAAAACCTATGGGATACAGCAAAAAAACAAAACAGTAACAACAAAAAAGTGCTAACAGGGAAGTTTATAGTAATAAATGCTTACATCAAAAAGGTAAAAAGGCCAGGCGTGGTGGCTCATGCCTGTAATTCCAGCACTCTGGGAGGCCAAGGCGGGTGGACCACCTGAGGTCAGGAGTTTGAGACCAGCCAGGGCAACATTGTGAAACCCTGCCTCTACTAAAAATACAAAAATTAGCTGGGGGTGGCAGTGTGCACCTGTAATCCTAGCTACTTGGGAGGCTGAGGCCGGAGAATCGCTTGAATCTGGGAGGTGGAGCTTGCAGTGAGCCAAGGTCACGCCACTGCACTCCAGCCTGGGTGACAGAGCAAGACGCCATCTCAAAACAAATAAACAAACAAAGGTAAAAAGACTTCAAATAAATAATCTAATGATGTACTTCATGGAACCACAGAAGCAAGAACAAATGAAACCCAAAATTATTAAAGGAAATAAATAATAAACAACTGATCAGAACTAAACAGAGACTAAAAGAACAATACAAAAGATTAATAAATTGAAAGTTGTTCTCTCAAAAGAAATAAAATTGATAAACTGCTAGCTAGACTAACAAAGAAAAAGAAAGAATACCCAAACAAAATCAAAAATGAAAAAGGAAACATTGCCACTGATACCACAGAAATACAAAATATCATCAGAGACTATTGTAAACAAGTATATTCCACTAAACTGGAAAACCTAGAGGCAATGAATAAATCCCTAGAAACACAGAACCTCCCAAGATTGAATCAAGAAGTAATAGATAATCTGAACCAATCAATAATGAGTAACAGGATTAAATTGGTAATAAAAGTCTCCTCAAAACAACAACAAAAATCCCAGTACTGGATGATTTTACTGCCGAGTGTTCTACCAATGAATAAAGAAGAACAAATACCAATCCTCCTTAAAAACTATTCAAAAAAACTGAACAGGAGAAAATTCTGCCTAACTCATTCTACAAGGCTAGCATTACCCTGATACCAAAACCAGGCAAGGCAACAACAAAAAAAGGAAACTACTGGCCTATATCCTTAATAAATATAGATGCAAACATCCTCAACAAAATTCTAGGAAACAGAATCAAACAGCACACTAAAAAGACAGTATATCATAATTCGGTGGGATTTATCCTAGGGATGTAACGATGGTTCAACATGTGCAAATTCATAAACGGCACATATTACATCAACAAAACAAAGGACAAAATCCATGTGATAATTGCAATAGATGCAGAAGCAAAACTTAATATAATTCAACATTTCTTCATGATAAAAACTCTCAACAAATGGAGTATAGAAGAAACATACCTCAACATAATAAAGTTCATACATGACATACCCACAGCTAACATCATACTGAAGGGAAAAAAAGGGAAAAGTGTTTTTTCTAAGAACTGAAGCAAGACAAGGATGCTCACTTTAACCACTCAGTCCTATTTGAGAGCTACAAAAGTTGATCTCATGGAGGTAGAGAGTAGGATGACAGTTAACACAGCCTGGGAAGTATGTGGGTGTGGGGGCAGGGTGAAAATAACTTGGTAATGGGTACAAACATGTAGTTAGATAGAAAGAATAAGTTCTAATGTTTGCTAGTAGAGTGACAATAGTTAACAATAACATTTCAAATTAGCTACAAATGAGGATTTGAAATGTTCTCAACACATAGAAATGAATGCTTGTGGTGATAAAAATCCTAAATATCCTTATTTGATAATTACACATTCTATGCATATAACGAAATATCATCTGTACCCTTAAAAAAGTTCAAATATTACATATCAATAAAAAATTAATTGATAGTCAAAGATTTTCGTAGATATATACACATGAACTTCCACAAACGCCAAGGTTGAACGGCTCCCCAAGCAAAATCTACCAAATATTCAAATATTTTAAGTCTAGCAAATATTTATCTCTTTTCGATTTTATATAAATTTTCTCAGAGAATGGGAAAAAGGGAGTAGTCTTTATCTAAATTTATAAAAGTAGAATAATCTTGATAGAGAAATCTGATAAGGAAAGTATGAGACAAGAATATTACAAGTCATTCTCACTCATTAACAAAGGTTATACCAAAATTGTAGATAAATTATTCTAGCATTTTATAAAAAGTATATTTCAGTATGACAGAGTTGGGTTTAATCTCAGGAATGCAACTTCACTTTCATATTAGAAAATAAATGAACCTATCACTCAAATTTAAAGACAAAATGAACACAGAGAGCATGATACTTGGCAGAGAAGCAATGAAAGTTTTTTATTTAAATTTCAGAATAAGACAAGGTTGCTCAGCATCACAACTTGAAATTATAATGCAGGTTCTAGATAGCAAGTGAAAGAAGGAAAGAGGAAAGAGCAGGAGAAAATGGAAAAGAGAAGAGAAGAAAGGAAAGAACTGTCATGATCCACAGATGTTATAATTACGTACATAGAAAATCCAAGACATTATCTGAAGACCAATCGTAAGTTATAATTAATGAGTTAACGAATGTATAATATAAAATAAGTATTCAAAAATCAATTATAATTAAAGATATCAGCAAAAAACAGAAGGAAAAATTAAATATCCTATAATCGAAAACATAAATTACCTAGGAATAAATCAAATAAACGAAGGACAAGAGATCATGGAGTGAATTACAAAACTTTAGAGATACATATTAAAAGTAAACATCAGTAAATTGAGAACTGTTCTATAATTTGTTCATGAATTAGAGGACTTAATATTATCTACATATAAATATTCCTCAAATGAAACTGTAATACAATTCCAAACAAAATATTCAACATGGTTTTTGGAACTTGCCAAACAGATTATAAAATTATTGGATAATATACAGATCTAAGAATAACAAAGAAAATCTTGAAGAAAGAAGAATAACAAGGAAAAGAGTCTTTCTTTGTCATATATGCAGATGTTATGAAGGAATAGTAATTGACAGTGTTTTATTAGTGTAGGATAGAAAATTACACTCATAGAAGAGACAAGAATGCTCATAAACAAAATGTATTTCTGAACAACTGACATGTGACAGAGGTGGCCCCTTAGATCAAACAGGTATTTTGTACTTTTAAAATAAATGTTGCTGAAACAGTTGTTTATCTAAAGTCGAACTAGTTCAATTAAAGACCCAAATGTGAAAAGAAAAACTATAAAGCTGACAAAAGATTATAATAGAAATTACTTCATAATCTTGTGGCAGGGAAAGAGAAGGATTTTTTAAACCTGATGTAAAAGGCACTAATAAAGAAAAATATATCTATGCCAAATTTCACAACATTTAAAATCCAGGTCTTCCATTATTCAAAAGATACCACAAAGAGAATGAAAAGACATATTTGCAAAATAAAAAAGTCAATAAAAGACCTCTGCTTTTAGCAAAAATAAGAAAAAAAGAGCATATGTTAGGCTACAATGGTTTTCTTATATGGTTGAGGTCAGTGATTCCTGAATGAAGGGAAAAAATGCTGTGGAGCTTACAATTTCCTCAGTTTTTGCCCAGATTTTCTGGGAGGCAGTGTAGAGATGGTGAATTCAAACAAAGTGTGGTGGATTCCTTGAGTTGAGAACATGAAGCTAGGTGTATGGGAGGCCAAATGCATTTGTATTTCATTACCGTACAAGAAATTACCGCAAACTCAGTGGCTAAGATAATACCTATTTATTATATCACTGTTTCTGTGGGTCAGAAATTCGGGCATAGTTTATCTTGGTCCTTGCTCAAGGTCTTATACATGACAGCAATCAAGGTGTCAGCAGGGCTGCTTCTCATACAGAGGCTCAACTAGAGAAAGATCTGCTTCTGGACTCATTCAGGTTTTTTGCATAATTCATCTCCCTGTGGAAAATTATCAGCTATTGGCTAGAGTCTATCCTCAGGTCCTAAAGTCAGCCCGAATTTTCTGGCAGGTGGCACTCTCTATAGGCAGTTAACAACACGGCTGTTAGCTTCCTCAAGGCCAGCAAGCAGGAGAATCTCTCCTGTCTGCCCAACTGGAGTTGTATATAACATAACTTAATCCAGGGAGTGAAATTCTGTTGTTTTTAGCATATTCTATTGGTTAGATGCATGTCACAGGGTCTGCCAGTACTCTAGAGGAGGGGATTATACAAATATGTAACTCCTTAGGAATCACTTTGGAATGCATCTGTCACAACAAGGTAGTTAGAATTTTCCATAAAAAGTACAAGGAAGAGAAAGCTGTACAGAGAGAAGAGAGTTGTATAGAATGACAGCTCTGGGGGTCTAAAATGGGTTATTTAGCTAGTTATTGGTCAGCACTTGCTTGAGAAGATGCTACTTGGGACCAAGGGAAAAAGCAACTAAAAGGAAAAGACAGTCCAATCCCCATAACTAAGACAGGGTAAGCCATAGTGTACCCATAAACCAGAAAAAACTCCTGATGAATGAAGTACTGGGGAGAGTACTCAGAGGGCCCTGCTTCAGTAGAGAGAAAATTAGTCCTAACTTAAAGGCTGTTCTTGCCGGGCGCGGTGGCTCATGCCTGTAATCCCAGCACTTTGGGAGGCCGAGGCAGGCGGATCACGAGGTCAGGAGATCGAGACCATCCTGGCTAACATGGTGAGACACCGTCTCTACTGAAAATACAAACAATTAGCCGGGCGTGGTGTCACGTGCCTGTAGTCCCAGCTACTCGGGAGGCTGAGGCAGGAGAATGGCATGAACCTGGGAGGCGGAGCTTGCAGTGAGCCGAGATCGCGCCACTGCACTCCAGCCTGGGCGACACAGCCAGACTCTGTCTCAAAAAAAAAAAAAAAAAAAAAAAAGACTGTTCTGATAGTCCTTAATAAATCTTAAAATAAAATATTTAAAAGATCAACTGTTTTCAATAACTATCACAGAACAAAGCCCCAAAACATTTGAAGCAATTGCAAAGAAAAAAATCTAGCTCCTAACATGATAAAATTCACTGTCTGGCATCCAATAAAAAATTACCAAGCGTTCAAAGAAACATGAAAATATAATACACAATGAGAAGAAAAATGAAAAAATAGAAACAGACCCAGAAATGATTCAATGCCCATTTCTAGTAAAAAGATTAAATACATTGTGATATATTCATACCTTGGAATACTAAGTAGCAATGGTTTTTCAAAGTGCTGTCATGTATCCCTGACAGTCCTTGGGGCACTTTCAGAGGGTCTGCAGAGTCAAAATTATTTTGATAATAATAAGACACATTTTGCTTTTTACGTTGTATTAACATTTGCAATGATTATGCAAAGTGATAGCAAATGAAGCCTTCCTGTCCTAACACAAATCCCAGCAGTGGCACCAAACTGTACTACTACTCATTGTGTTCTTCACTACAGTCACAAGAGAAAAAAAGTTTCAATTAAGAATCTCCTCAAATGAGCAGTAACAATATTAAATGTCATTGAATCTCACTCCATGAATACATATGTTTTTAATATTCTGTGGAAAGAGAAGAGAGTTTATAAAGCATTTCTGCCAGATACTAAAATATGATGGTTTTTACCAGGGCACAACACCTTTTTTTTTTTTTTTTTTTTTAAGGTGCAAATGAATCAGCTGCTTTTTCCATTTCTACTTGAAAAAAATAACTGATAAGCAAATTATGGATATTCTGACTTAAGTATTTCATACTTGTCTTAAAAATAACAAAGTAACCCCATCACTTCAAGAAAAACAACTTCCCCTATTTATTGCTAATGATAAAATTTGAACCCATAAGGTTATAATTTCAAGGGACTTTTACCCACTAGTTGGCGTTTGACTGCTTTCTATTATTTAAGGGCTTTTTCTGATGAGATTCCTGATGATATTGACAAATCAATTTTTTGATATTATTTAATGAAATGTATTGAAATTTAAAGATCCTTATAATTCTGATAACATGATTTTCCAAATGACCAATGAATAATGTTTCAGAATGATAGATAGGTAAAGACTGATTCAAGTTGCAGACAGACAAGTGGATTTTAAACTAACAGAATATAAAGTTCACTGACATAGTTTCAAGTTCACATTGCAACTTAACTTTGAAAAACAACCATGTTTTGAGTTTTGTGCAGTGTCAAAAATAAGGTGTACACTTTATTAAGATTCTGACGTCTTCTACTTAAATATCTGTGTGATGCTGGTTTTTATTTATATTTTTTGTATGCTTCTTTGTACCTATTACAACAGATTAAATGGAGAAGAAAATATTAGAATCCAGCTATCTCTTTTTGTCAGATATTAGAGATGAAAATATATGAAACAATGCTACTCTTGTCACTGAATTTTTCAAATGGCAATAATGTTTTAAAAAATTATGTGATTTGCATTGCCATGTAATAAGATATTTGTAATAAGCTTACGTAATTATAATAAACAAAATTTACAAAATATTTTATTTTTTATTTCTAATTTAATAAATGTTTACAGATACAACACATAAACCAATACTTTCTGTGGTTCTCAATAATTTTTAGAGTGTGAAAAGGACATGCAATTAACAAGTCTGATTACTCCTGTTATACAGTAGTAAAAATAAATGAGCTACAGCTACACACAACAATCCACATGCATCTCATAATCACTATGATTAATAAGAAGTTGCTTATAAATACAAACCATATATTTCCCTTATCTATCAGAGATATGGCCTATGCAGTTTAGAAGTCATGTATAATTGGTACAATAAAAAATAATTCTAAGATTATTATATTCACAAAATCAGGGTATTGGTTATCTCCAAGAAGAGAAGGAATAGGTAGTTAGGGAGGAATACACATGGAAATCAGGCAATGTTCCATCACTTTACCACTTTGTAATTATGACTAAAATTGCTCACATTATGCACTGTTCTAGAGGTATATTTCACAATTAAAAAGGGTAACAAATAAATCAGTTATGGAAAATATTTAAATTGAAATAAAATAAACAGTACAGCAAATGTTAGGTAGATAAAAAAAATTACCCATAAGGAAAAACAATCT
This sequence comes from Hylobates moloch, assembly GCF_009828535.3. Classification (NCBI taxonomy): domain Eukaryota; kingdom Metazoa; phylum Chordata; class Mammalia; order Primates; family Hylobatidae; genus Hylobates; species Hylobates moloch. The sequence goes on from NW_026652279.1 coordinate 122,568,111, forward strand.
TTTTTAACCTAACAAAAAAAGCATAAATTTTACATTTGAATGATAAACTTACAATTCGGTACTGCACAAATCTAAATTTTGTTTTCTTCTTCATCTACTTTATTCCACAGCATATCATTTTATTTACACTCTCCTATATTCTCAACACCCTGGATCCTTCAATATTTCATTTCCTCTGTATGACAGTACTTTAGTCCTGAACAATCCCCAACTGTCCAAGTTATTACAAGTTCTTAGACTTCACTTAGTATATTAGTCCATTTTCACGCTGCTGATAAAGACATACCTGAAACTGGGAACAAAAAGAGATTTAACTGGACTTACAATTCCACATGGCTGGAAAGGCCTCAGAATCATGGCAGAAGACAAAAGGCACTTCTTACATGGCAGTGGCAAGAGAAACATGAGGAAGAAGCAAAAGCAGAAACCCCTGATAAACCCATCAGATCCTGTGAGACTTATTCACCATAATGAGAATAGCACAGGAAGGACCAGACCCCATGATTCAATTACCTCCCACTAGGTGCCTCCCATAATATGTGGAAATTCTGAGAGTACAATTCAACATGAGATTTCGGGGGAGACACAGACAACCCATATCACTTAGACAATCAAGAAATTCTAGAGAAATTACCATTGATGCTAATGATATCTTGACTCCTGTAATATTTACCAACTTCAAATGCACTTGAATATCCTAACCATTATTATATTTCTATTTGCAACTTATTCTCACCCTCCCACAAGAGCTAGTTCAAAGCTTCTCTTCATTCCTTAATCTCCACCCACCTGAAGCCTTCTACAATCAACTGATGGCATTCCTATTAATAGTAATGATGATAATAAAATAGAAATTGTAAAGGAACAACCTCATCTTCCAGATATCAAACAATTTTCATCTATTTAAACACATTACATTGTTCTTTTGTATTACAGTGGGAAGTTATTCCTCTTTCATTTAAGACCATTTTCTCCACATGGTTTTGTGGGCTCTCCTCTGCATTTGTACCAAGAGTTGTTTAATAATAAATATAAAGGCAAAATAATCTCAAATGCTGACACTTTGCAAATGCATGTTCTGAACTAATCTTTGTAATAATGTGTCAATATTTTGAAATATTCAGTTGGAAACATATAAATATATACTTTATACATTTCAAAATAAACATAAATTTTGGAAACATAAATATATACTTTATACATTTCAAAATAAACATACAAATTTTGGAAACATATAAATATATACTTTATACATTTCAAAATTGAGGCTGTTTAGTCACTACAGAGCAAAAATAAAATAAAATAAGGACCCAGTAAAGATATATGGCATTTTTTTATTTTTAAGGTCCAGTAGTATACAGGCAGCACACAAACGTAAAGCAATACATGGCTTAGAAACATAATGAGAAATAAGATATTTTCAATGATGATATATCTTAATTATGTGAATTACAGTTATACTTAGATAAAATTAAATAAAATTGTTGCGTAACTCATCTTTTATATCTTGACTTTTAATTTAATGTAACAAAAATAATAAATATGTTCTTTACTGACATATGGGTATTAGTGAATTCAGGAATAAAAGATATATAGTAAAAATATTAATAAACATTCAGGATAATGTAAAAATTGTCACTCCATTGATATTGAAGCTAAGATTATTTTAAAAGTACTTTAAAATTAGTATTTTAACAACAAATCTATTATTTAGTTTCAGCTATATAACTACCACTGGAAACATATGACATTCTACTACTTTATCTTATCAGCACTTTAAATGATACATTATATATTAAACAAAAATCCCATTCTATTTATTTAAGATATAAAAGAAGCTAAACCATTTTATAATTGTCTTTTTGTTCTTTCCTGAGAATCCTGAGGCCAAAAAAGCTTAAAATTTTATTTCATTTCTTTCACATCAAGTAATTTCAAACTCCATTATTAAAAAATGGACTGCTTACTTTTGCTTTTACTGATAATGTCTTTAATTGAGATTTAAGATGATTTTTATGTATAACCTCTACTAGTTAACAGAGCATCTTTAAAGCTAAATTACAAAACAAAGTCATAAAACATCCTGCTTTGTATTATAAAGGAAGGCATTGGACCACCTCTCAGATATTCATTTTTGATATTTTTCTATGGAGCATGAAAACTGCATCTAAACACTTATTGATTACTATTATTATATTCAATTTGCCCATAGACTTAAGTTTATTCATGCGTGTTTAATTGACTTGCCACCCTGAAGCAGAAAGAACTTGTTTTAGGACTTAGGAATCAATATGAAAATTAAAAATAAATTATAGAAAATTACAAAGCAAATAACAGTCAATACTTTCATCAATGGGAATTTGCCACTGTTTACTTCTTGGTATATTTGCTTTGAGTGCTTCCTTTCTTTGTTTCTCTCTCTGTTTCTCTGTTTCATACTTTCTCACTCTCTATTTTTTTAAAGTTTTCTTAATTTCAATTTTTATTTTAGATACAGGGGGTACACATGCAGGTTTGTAACATGGGTATATTGCTCCTGAGTGGTGAGCATAGTACCCAGTGGGTAGTTTCTTAATCCATGCTCCCCTTTCTCTTACCTCCCTCTAGTAGTCTGCAGTGTCTAGTGTTCTCATATTTATGTCCATGCATGCTTAATGTGTAGCTCTCACTTAAGTGAGGACCTGCATTATTTGGTTTTCTGCTCCTGCATTAACTCACTTAGGATTATGACCTCCAGTTCCAACCATGTTGCTGCAAAGGACATGATTTCATTCTTTTGTATGGCTGCATAGTATTCCATGGTATATATGTACCACATTTTCTTTATCCAATCAACCATTAATAGGCACCTAGGTGAATTCCATGTATTTGCTCTTATGTATAGTGCAGTGATGAACATATGAATGCATGTGTCTTTTTGGTGTAATAATCTATTTTTCTTTGGATATATGCCCAGTAACAGGATTGCTGGGTTGAATGGTCGCCTTGTTTCAAGTTCTTTTAGAAATCTCCAAACTGCTTTCCACTGTGACTGAACTAATTTACCTTCCCATAAACAGTATATAAGCATTCCCTTTTCTTTGCAGCCATGCCAGCATCTGGTTTTTTTTTTTTGAATTTTTAATAATAGCCATTCTGACTGGTGTGAGATGGTACCTAATTGTGACTATAATTTTCATTCCGCTGATGATTAGAGATAATGAGCATTTGTTCATATGTTTGTTGGGCACTTGTATGTCTTCTGAGAAGTGTCTATTTTTGTGTTTTGTCCACTTTTTAATGGGGTTGTTTGTTTTTGCTATTGATTTGTTTAAATTCCTTATACATTCTTGTTATCAGACCTTTGTCAGATGCATAGTTTGCTAATATTTTCTCTCATTCTGTCCATTTACTCTGTTGATAGTTTCCTTTGTTGTGCAAAAACTCTTTAGATTAATCAGGCCCCACTTATTAATTTCTGTTTTTGTTGCAATTGCTTTTGAGGCCTTAGGCCAAGTCCTTGCAAAGGCCAACATTGCGAAGGGTATTTCTTAGGTTTTCTTCTAGGACTTTTATAGTTTAAGGTTTTACATTTAAGTCTTTAATCATTTTTACATAATTTTTGCATATAGTGAAAAAAGAGACTGTCCAGTTTCATTCTTCTGCATATGACTAGCCAGTTATCCCAGCACTATTTATTGCAGAGGGAGTCCTTTCCCGGTTGCTTGTGTCAGGTTTAGCATTCTTATAAGGCTGGTCTGGTGGTAACAAATTCCCTTAGTGTTTGCTTGTGTGAGAAGGATTTTATTTATCTTTCACAGCTTAGGAACTTAGTTTGGAGAGATATGAAATTGATGGTTGGAATTTATTTTGAGGATGTTAAAATTAGGCCCCAAATTTCTTTTGGCTCATAAAGTTTCTGCTGAGATGCCTGCCGCTAGCCTGATGGAGCCCCCTTTATAACTGACCTGGCCTTTTTCTCTAACCTGCCTTTAAGATTTTTTTTTTTTTTTTTGCAATAACCTTGGTGAATCTGATGACTATGTGCCCTGGAGATGGTCATCTTGTATAGTATCTCACAGGAGTTATTTGTATTTCTTGAATTTGCATGCCCACCTCTCTAGCAAGATTGAATAATTTTTCATAGACTATATCCTCGAATATGTTCTACAAGTTGGTTACTCTCTCCCCTTTCTATATCAGGCATGCCAATGATTCATAGATTTTGTCTCTTTACATAATCTCATATTTATCAACGGTTTATTTTTTAAAATTATTTTTTCTTTATTTTTGTCTGACTAAGTTGATTCAAAGAATCAGTCATTGAGCTCTGAGATTCTTTCCTCAGCTTGGTCTATTCTCCTGTTAATTCTTCCAACTGTGTTATGAAATTACTGTAGAAAATTCAATTCCAGAAGTTCAGTTTGATTCTTTCTTAAAACAGTTCTTTTGACTGTCAGCTCTTGGATCATTTTACTGGATTCTTTGGATTCCATGGATTGAGTTTCAAGTTTCTCCTGAATCTCAGTGAGCTACCTTGTCATCCAGATTCTGCATTCTATTTTTTGTCATTTCAGCCATTTCAATGGGTTAGAAACCATTGTTCTGGGACTAGTGTGTTTGTTTGGAGGTAAGAAGACACTAGCTTTTGAATTGCCAGAATTCTTGCACTGATTTTTTCTCATCTGAGAGGGCTTTTGTTTTATTAACTGTGACATAAGATGAGTATAATCAGCTTGCTTCATTTCTGGGTGCTTTTAGAGGTCTAAGGCTCTGTACAGGATCTTTATTGTGAACAAATTTTTGCCTTAGGTTTCAGGTACTGTATACTGGCAAAATATTTTTGGTGTTGTAACTTGGTCTGGTATCCAGTAAATGGCACTTAAGAGTGATGGCTGGCAGATAGCCTCTTATTCAGCCATGTGGCTCTTTTGTATTTCTGTAGTATGCTCTGTGATGCGAGGGAGAGAGGGAGAATTCCCTCATTAGGTCTGTTCCAGGGCCTTGGAGGAGCCCCTGCCCATCACTGGCACCATGCCTGCATTTCCTCTGTTAGGTGCTTCATGACATGGGGTACCCTCAGGCAGAGGCCACAGCTAGCAGACAGGGCATACTCTTTTTAAACTGGTTCTGTAGAAGAAGGCATGGCCCTCTCCCCTGTCAGTTCATGAATCCAGGCGTCTCACCCCACTCAGTGTTCTGGGTGTAGGAGCCCCTCCCCTCCTTGGGTGCTGCCCAAGCCAGAGAGTCTTTCCTGGCTATGGAGTTACCCCATGCACTGTCTGGGTGTTTCTTGGAGGAACACAGGGCTGTGCTCCCCAGAAGAGTTCAGGCAGGAGAGCAGCTGCTGTGCTGGAAGCCCAAGGTGGCAGGTCCCACCTGGCTAGTAGCCGTGGGGTTGGGAGGAATTGCCCAGTCCAATTTCTGGATTTTTTCCAGGGGAACACAGAACTGTGCCCATTGGCAGAGTTCAGGCAGTAGAGTGGCTGCTGCACTGGAAGCAGGAGTAGAGCCTTGCTGGGCAGGGAGGAGTGGAGCAGTCTGACTGCTCCTCCAGCACTGTGACTGCCTCTATTGGTATTATGGCAGCTGGCCCTGGGCTGCCAAGGAGTCTAAGGCCTGTGGGGCCCCCTGTGGTCTTAAGTGATACCTCTTCGGAAACTCTGGGCAGATCTCTGTATTGGTCTAGAGGCCTGTTGGGGTTGTGAAAGAGGATTCTTTCATTCTCAGTATTGCACAGGTCCCTGTGGGAAATGTGGATTCCCTGGGGGCTCTTACTCTCTCACCCTTTCCACATGTTGGGGAGCTTCTCCTAGCTCTGTACCAGTCCTGAGTGGGCACCTGCCCTGCTTTACTCTTCTCTGTCACCCGTGTATTCTCTTGCCCCCTTGATGGGTCCTGATGTGGTTTATTAAACGATTCGCCATAAAACTCAGTATTTGCTCAGCACTTTGTTGCCTTTCCATGACAGCAGTGCACATGAGCTGCTTTTAGTTAACCATTTCGAATCTGTCTCCCCTCTTTTTTTTTTTGACAGAGTCTCACTCTGTCTCCCAGGCTGGAGTGCAGTGGTGTGATCTCAGCTCACTGCAACCTCTGCCTCCCAGGTTCAAGTGATTCTCGTGCCTCAGCCTCCGAGTAGCTGGGTTTACAGGCTTGTGCCACCATGCCCAGCTAATTTTTGTATTTTTAATAGAGATGGAGGTTTCACTGTGTTGGTCATGCTGGTCTTGAACACCTGACTTCAAGTGATCCGCTTGCCTCGGCTTCCCAATGTGCTGAGATTACAGGTGTGAGCCACCACACCCAGGTCTCTTTCATTTCTTAATACAAATTATTGCATTGTTGTAAACTTGATATATGCTTACTATTTTAGTTTTTCCACATCTATTGAGGTATAATTAACAAGGGAAATTGATTATATTTATGGTGTACAATGTGATATCTTGATATACCTAAACACTGTGAAATGATTACCATGATCGAGCTAATTAACATATCCATCACTTCAAATAGATAACTTATTTTTCTGTGTGTGGTGAGAATATTTAAGATTTACTCTCTTAGTAAATTTTGAGTATACAATTGCTATGGTCTGAATGAATCCCCTCAAATTTATGTGTTGAAACATAATCACCAATGTGCTAGTATTAAGAAGTGGTACATTTAGCAGATGGTTAAGTCATGAGGATGGAGCCCTCATGAATGGAATTAGTGATCTTATAAATGTGCAGGAAGGAACTAGCATCATCCCCTTTCACCCTTCTGTCCCATTTGCCACAGGATTTTTCCCTCAGAGGGACATAGGAACAAGGCACCATCTTGGAGGAGGCAGCAGCCCTCATCAGATAGTAACTCTACGGGCAACTTGATCTTGGACTTTCTTGCCTCCAGATAGTGGGAAATAAATTTCTGTTGTTTTTTAAATTACCCAGTCTGTAGTAATTTGTTATAGTAACACAAACAAAGACAACAATACAGTGTTATTAACTATAGTCATCATGCTTCACATTAGATCTCCAGAATTTATCCATCCTGCATAACTGAACCTCTGTAGACTTCGACCAACATCCCCTCATTTTCTCTACTCTCATCCTTTGGCAACTATCACTTGAGTGTGACTCCACTTCTGAGTTTGACTTTTTCAGACTCCAAATGCAAGTAAGATCATGCAGTGTTTGTGTTTTTATGCATGGCTTAGCATAACATCCTCAAGTTCACTCACGTTGTCATAAATGACACTATTTCCTTCTTTATAAAGGCTAAATAATATTCATGTGTGTGTGGATGTGTGTGTGTCCGTGTGTGTGTGGATGTGTGTGTGTCTGTGTGTGTGTGTGTAAAGAGAGAGAAAGCAAGAGAGAGAAAGAACATTTTTTAAAATCCAGTAATCCTTTGATAGACACAGGTTGATTATGAATCTTGACTATTGTAAATAATGCTGCAATAGATGTGAGAGTGCTGGCATCTCTTTGACATACTGATTTGATTTCCTTTATATACCCTCAAGTGAGATTGTTGGATTATAAGGTAGTTCTATTTTTAATTTTTTGAGAACTCTCCATGCTGCTTTTCATAATGGCTCTGTCAATTTGCCTCCCCACCAACAGTGTACAAGGATTCCCTTTTCTCCATATCCTTGCCTATATTTGTTATCTTTTGTCTTTTTGATAATAGCCATTCTAAAATGTGTAAGGTCATGTCTCACTGTGGTTTTGATTTACATTCCCTTGATGATTAGTGATGTTAAGCACCTTTTCATATACCTGCTGGTCATTTTTGTGTCTTCTTTTAAAAAATGTGTATACATGTTTATCTTAAAGAAAATAAACAGTAAATTTGTTGTAAATTTAAACACAACTTTAGTGTTTAAAAGACATGTTTTAAAACATCATCCAAATTCTATCAGTCAGAAAAATTAATTTTTCTCATTAGGTGATGTAATTAACATCCTTTTTCATTTATAGAGAGAAAGGGATTAGTATGCACCACAAAATTATATCACATTACAGATATAATTTCAAAACACATTAATATATAAATAACAGAAGAAAAACTAAGGTGGAATGAAAAGAATTACAAAATTTCAATCATGACAGAAAATATTAATTCTTTAAAATATTCCTCCAAGTTTCTAAAAAATTTGAAACAAACTGAGTAGGATAAAGTAATTCTGTTTTCAAAATTACATACTTTAAGAAGACATATAAATAACCAATGAGCATATGAAAAGATGCTCACTATTATTAATCATTAACCACAATTATATACCATCGCATACTTACCAGAATAGCTAATAAAACAAAAAAAACAAAAAATACTGACCATAATTAGTAAATGAAGAAATTAGAACCTTCATACACTGCTGGTGGAAATATAAAATAGTGTAACTACTGAGAAAAAGCTGTTTTGTGGTTCCTTCATTCCTCAAACAAACATAGAATTACCATATCACCCAGAAATTTCACTTCTAGTTATACATATATGGAAAATTATTGAAAATAGATATTCAAGCAAATATTTGTACATAAATTCTAATAGCAGCATTATTCATAAGAGCCCCAATGTAGAAACAACTCAAACATTCATCAACTAATTAATGGATAAATAAAATGTATATCTATATTATCTGGCAATAAAAATAAATGAATTACTAATTAGTGCTACAACATGGATGACCTTCAAACATACTAAGCAATAGAAGCCAGACAGAAAATCCACATATCTTATTATTACATTTATATGAAATATCAAGAATAAACAAATCTATAAAGACAGAAAGTAGATAGTGGTTGCCGCGGGTTGGTATAGGGGAATGAGGTCAGGCCATTAATGAGTATAGGCTTTGGGGGCTCTCTCTCTCTCGAAAATATTGAGAATTCTTAATAAAATTTTGCTGAGATATAATGTGTGACTTCACATTAAAGTTTCAGAGATTTTTTCTCCCCTTCATGAACATTTTTGTGTTAAATTGTTGAATAAGCCTACTTCCATTTGTTGATTTCTCTATTTCACTTATATCCGTTATCTATGTTGGATTATCTTTATCCATCATGCATATGTATTAGCTTCTTTCCAATTACTTTTATAACTTCCTATTTTTAAGCTGTACTCACAGTGATAATCTAGAGACACTCTTCCATGTATGTATTATGGTTTTCAGTGTTTTCCATTCCTTGCTGCTTCTTATATTACTATATTTATTAATTGTGCCATAATCTTAGTTGGGTCTGCTCTTTTTTACTTTTATTGAAGCTGTCTTTTTTATTTTCTTAATAAACTCACACACAAAACCTAAATTCTTTTGTGTTCTATAGGGTGAAATAATTTTGAGAAAGTTTCTTCTGTTACTTTAAATAAATTCTTCAAATTTAGTACTTTGCCTTTTGATATTATGGTATGTATCTCATGTGTTTGTTGTGTTGAATTTGCTTAACTACTTACTTTTTCTAGTTTTCTTGTCCATAATGAGAGATTCTGTTCAGAATTTATTCTCATGTGATATAGAGATATCTCAGATTATTTATGCCATATCTGAGAAGGGTTTCTTTATCCTCAAAATAGTATTTGTGCCCACCCACTTTTCTATTGTCTGATGGATTGGTGCAGGCAGCAGAAGACGGAGAGTTCAGCAGAGATCTTGAGTATTCCCAGTAGAGTACTTGTTCTGTGTTCTCATAGACATGCTCCACTACTCTTCAGTGAACCACATTGAAGATTTATTCTATCTGCATGTGAGGATTGATCCAGTCCTTCTGTTATTTCCCTAATTCGGTATAAAACCTTGCTATTTTTACTTCTGTCTGAAAGCAAGCTATGTGGTTATCTTTCTCATTACATCTATTTCTCCCCGGTAGACGTGTTTACCTCTTTTTTTTAGTCTGATAACCACCTAGTTTACTTTTCTATAGAATCTAGGTTATTGGCTATTATTTTTACCAACTTATCAGTATCCCTTAGAGGAATGGCTTGTCAGCCCATCAGGAAGCTAGCTGTGCTGACCTTTTCTTCAGAATATATTTTTTTGAAGTTATGTCAAGTTTTTGTGTTTTTATTAGATTATCTCTTTTTCATTTAGTTGGTTTCTGTAAGCAACTTTTTGTAGTTGGAAATTATTACTTAAGTTGCACTTTTGAGGAAAATCATTCTGTAAACAATAGCAGAAATAGTTCTCTTCAAATGAATAAATATTTATGAAACATCTATTTTAACAAGAATTATGATACATAATATGTAGTACAACAAAAACACAAGCACAAACAAAAACACACTTAGCGTCTTGAAGTTGACCATGTATCAGGAAATGAGTAAAATAAGGACCCATAGCTGTCAAATAAAATGATGACAAGAAACAGACTACTGTAGGCATTTAGTTCAGTAATATGAGGAAATCACCAAAAGCCTTAGGGAGGAGAAGGCAGTCAAAATAGCTCTATAAAATTATGTAGCATTTCCATAGGGTGGTTTAAAAGAAGGTTGCATTCTCAATAGGGAAAAAAATGACATGAATAAATTCAGGGAAGTTGGAAAATAAAACAGCACATATAAAAATCTAAGTTTTTGGAACACGGTGAAAAAAATTGGAGATACAAATGAAAAGCTATGATCAGCAATTTACTTCTGTTCCACAAATATCTACTAAGTACCTCATAGTTGGTCAACGTTGTTCTAGGTACTTCTTGAAGGAGGAGACATATTCTTTCTTCTAAGATATATAGAACTCATTGATTGAAATAGAAACAAACTGTTTTCCAAAAAATGAAGTAAATAAACTGATAGGGTAATGCCACAAGTTCTATAAGATCTTAAAGGATGGGCCCTTAGCTTCACTAGAGGTGGGATGACAGGATTCAAAGAACACTTTCTAGAGGGCATAGTGCCTGAACTGAGTTTTAAAAGGTGAATAGGAAGTTTATCCAGCAAAATACAGGAAAGATAAGAGTCAGGGATAATGCCAGATAGAAGAAACTGCATGGACAATGAGGCATGAAATAGATGTGAGGAACTAACTACTAGATTAATCAAACCGTATGATAACAGGTCCATGTGATATATATAACCATATGATAACAGGACAGGAAATGGGAATAAATAACACTCCAGAGGTTGGCATGGATGATTGGTGGAGAACATTGTATGTCATATTAAGAAACATAGATATAACCCTATAGAAAAATGTTATGAAAGGGTATTAAGCAAATGAAGTTTTAGCCAGTTCAGTCTAGAGGCTACATGAAAGATGGTTTTGAGGAAGCACAAAGTTGGAGGTTGGAAACCAGTTAAGAAACCAGCGCAGATCTCATAAATGCCTAAGCAAGGTCAGTGGAGAAGAGGAGTGAGATTTTAAAACTTTCATAGCAGGTGAAAAAAAATTCAAGGAGAAATTATTATGGAACACAAACTATACTTTTAGATGAGTAAAACAAAATTCCTGAGTTCTAGAAAGTAATCACAATACAAGTGTGGAGGGAATGCAGAACTCTTGATTATGTATTTCAAAGTCATGTATGATTAATTTAGAAAACCACTAGAAGGAACCTGGATTTTTACAAGCCATGTGGCCTCATTGAAAGTTTGTGAGCAGAGAACCAACACAGGTGGATTTGTTTTAGAAATGCAATTCTAGGGCCCCAAAAGAGGAAGGACAGAAAGGGAAGAGAACTGAAGGACCAGTTAAGAGAACCTTAGTTTAAGTAAAAGATAATATTGTCTTGGACTACAATGGCAGAGGGAAAGGAGGTAGAGAGAAAGTAAGATATTTCAAAAATAAAATAGACTGAACTTGGTGACTAATTTAAAGTGGGATGTGAGCAGAAAGGAATTAAGAATATCTATGAGATCTTTATTTGTGAAAGTGGGTGTATGATGATTCTATTGACTAAGACAAAAAATATAGGAGAAATGTCAGCTGTGAGGGGAAAGAGCAAAAATTGCTTGGGAAATTTTGAGCTTGAAACCTCTTTCAGAAATAGAAAAATGATTCACATATTCAACTTGAAATTCCTAATTTACAATTCCTTAAATAAATAAATCATAAATTACTTTTTCACTCCTTGTTTCCCAAAAATTTTGCCCTGACTAGAATTTCTCCTAAGTCTCTTTTATCATTGTCACATTTAATATGGTCTTCTAATTCTCTGTGGATGTTCTGCTTTAACCAGTTTTCAGTTTTCATTTAAATAAAAGTGAATTGAAATATATATGACATAAAAGAATAAAATGTAAAAGCAATTTGATCTTAATATATGGTCACTATATCAAAGTTTTTTAGAAGATACAATAATGACCACTTTTTAATTTTGTTGGACATTGTTATGGAAATATAAAAATGGCAAATGTTGTTGAAAGCATTTAGCTAGTTACAGTAACAACTATTACTTCTAATGAAATAATATCATCTCACAGTCAACAAAAAAAGTCAGTATACAATGATACCTGGAGGAAGAGATAGAAATTGTAAATTTAAGAAATGCAGACATTTTTATCTACCACAGATAAAGATAAATGGTGACTGATTAATCAAAGTGTTACAGAATGTAATACCCTACTCGAATAATTATATTTAATATTATGATACAACTTTCAACAGTCCATACAAGTCAACATATATTCCTGAGAAACTATTTTTTTATGCCACTATTAATCATTTTTTCAATAGAATATTAACTTAGAATATTAACTTAACAGTATAAAAGCATAATGGGCCTTGAGAAAACTAAGAACTCAGAGTGAACATTTAAACTAGTAAAAATATACTAATGGGCAAAGGATTATGCGGCATATTTGCAAAGTATGACCCCAAATGTTGCAAAAAATGACCTCAAAGTGGTTGCTAGTTTTATACACATTTTTGTTATATTTAAAATTATGTAAAGTTATTCAGGCAATAACAAAAACATAAAATGCTAATCTGAGAGTAACACCAGTTCTAGTAAGGAGATTTAGTTTAATAATAAGAGAGCCATTTTGGGTGTGGATAAAGTTATCGTAGAGGCAGTCTACTCACTAAGCTTAACATTTCTTCATTAGGAAGAAAATTGAAAGGGTTGAGCCATACTTATGAGCCCTGTTGGGACATTCCATTTCTTTTCCTTCTTTTTCTATCCCTATTTGGAAGAAAAGCTCAAGGGATGAATCTAACAAAACATACACCAAATAAGGTCATCCTCCCAGGGCCTTGTTAGGAAAAGCAGCAGCATTCACATGTAAAGTTGGATGCCAAAGTTTTAAGGTTATAGCTGAGTAAATCAATGAGGCTCATGCTGTTCAAGGGCCTTACAGTAAAGATGAAAAATTTGTGGGAGAAAATTCTAATTATCTAGAGGACTTGGGCAGCAAAATGAAACAAATATAAGACGTAGGGAATTTTAAAATAAAAAAAAGGAGTTTTATTGTATAAGTCACACAAATATAAACCTAATATTAAGATGAGATGAGCTGTAGGGAAAGTAAAGAATAAACAGTTATATTTTACTTTCAGAAATACATCCTTTCTCATTAACTAGATTCTCCCCCTTGGCACCCCCTGCCTCCAACTTGTACTATTACAAAGAAGGTATAATCTCATGGAAAAGGAATATAAGGGATTCAATGAACATCTTTTAATGAGTAAAAGAGAAACATGATGCCAAGCCTGTTGCATGGTCTATGTTTTGACAATGGGTTTTACAGATCTTTCAAACCTTGTGTAACTATCATTTGTTACAGAGTTAAGCTAAAGTACTATCTAAGCCAATGGAATATATGCACGGATGTTTGATATAACTCAAGATGAAGAATTCATGAAGTTTAAGACACCAGGCACTATAAAGTAAATTTTTAGTACTAATTTTGGAAACATTCAATAATATTAACATTATTAATATTAGTATACGTTATATTTTCACAATGGATATTGAATAATTAACTGGCTAAATTTATTCTTTATTCAACAACAAAAAATAGTAATTAAACAACAAGCTAGCAATGACATCACCTTAGACTATTTTGCAATTTACCATTGCTTTTATACAATTTATTAGTGTATTAATTAAATTTTGTAAGTTTGTTAAATAAAATATATCTTTGTGCCAAATGAAAGTTTTGGGGTCAAGTGATTAAAACCTTTATTATATTTGTTCAGGTAGCCACATATGGAACACATAGCAAAGAATGGGATCCTCATACAGGAATACGTATCTACTAGCCGTATAGAGATTCTCTTCTGCGATGGATTGATTTGTATTTGCACTTACTTGCAGAAGAATGAAAACATACCCAGTTATCTAGATCCATACCTTTCTCCAAGCACTTATATTTCAGGTATTTAGATGCTTAGTAGGCATCCCTTATTTCCCAGAAATGTAAACATTTAACCACTAAGTTGGAGAGAAGAAAAATGAGAGTTCTAGGATTCCCAGTGGCAGCAACATCATACACCGCATCTAAGACTGTGTTCAGGATAGGGTTGCTCAGTTAAATTTGAATTTCACATAAACAACAAGTACTACTTTTTTTGTACATATCTATGTCTGTCTCTCTCTCTATATATATACATATATACATTTTAATTATCTATCTATCTATATATATACAGAGAGAGAGAGACATAGATATGTACAAAAAAGTAGTGCTGCTTGTTAATATGAAATTCAAATTTAACTGAGCAACCCTACCCTGAACCCAGTCTTAGATGAGTTGTATGGTGTTGCTGCCACTGGGAGATATATATATATATATATATGAAATCCTTTTTGTAATGCTTTAATAGACAGAGAGGGAGAACCATTAGCTCTTAAAATATCAGGAAGAGACAGAAATCATACTGCATGTATTTATCTTAGTGATTTTAGTGTTATATTAACTGTTATATTAAAATTGAAACCTTACAGTAAAGCTCTCATGAATCACTTCATTGTTCAAGCAGAAGGTAGAAGAAATAAATGGTAGAAAGTAGAACAAGGAAATGGCAAAAAGGGTAAAACTTCTTAAAACAGAAGATTTTTTTCCCTAATTTGAATCACTAAACAGTAATTGGCATTAAATATTATACAATTTGAATATTTAATTTGATACTGAGTCTAAGTTTACTTATACTCCTTGGATGTCAAGATAAGTCAAAATAATTATAAATAAAACATAATTAGGTCATATTATACATGTACTTATTGTAAGTATTTTAGCTTATAAAGCGGTAGGAATGCCATACCAAATTAAATTAGGTATTTTAGTTTTTAAAAACAGACTTCACTTTTTAGAACAGTCTTAGATTCACAGAAAAAATTGAGAAGCAACTACAGAGAGCTCCTATATACTCCACCCCCCTCCCACATACACAGCCTCCCTCATTATCAACTTACTGCATCAGAACAGCACACTTGTGACAATTGATTAATCTACATTGACACATTATTATCATCCAAAGTCCATAGTTTGCTTTGGGGTTCGTTCTTGGTGTTGCACATTTTATTGGTTTTGTAAATGTATTCACCATTATAGTATCATACAGGATACTTTCACTGCCCTAAAAATCCTAGGTTCCACATATTCATCCTCTGTCTCCTTGACCACTGGCAGCCACTGATCTTTTTACTGTCTCTATATTTTTCCTTTTCCAGAATGTCACATACACTGTAGTTGGAATAATATGGTATCTAGCCTTTTCAGGTTGGTTATATACTTTTTCATTTGTTATTAGACACTTTAGGTTCCTCCATGACTTTTCATGACTTGATAGCCCATTTCTTTTTAGCTCTGAATAAGATGCCATTGTCTAGATGTACCATTGCTTATACATTCACCTACATATCAATTCCTTTTATTCATGGATCATGCCCTTGATGTTGTATCTGAAGAGTCATCACAAACTCAAGGCCATATAGATTTTCCCCCTTGTTATCTTATAAGCCTTTTATAATTTGCATTTTACATTTAGGTCTATGATTCATTTTGAGTTAATTTTTGTGCAAAATGTAAAGTCTGTGTGTAATTTCATTGTTTTTGGCATGTGGGTGTCCAGTTGTTGTAGTATCATTTATTGAGAAGACTACATTTGCTCCACTATGTTGCCTTTGCTCCTTTGTCATGTATATTTTTCTTCTATATATTTCTATGTGGAAAATTTTGTATCTCAGAGGCTATACAGACCTTTTAGTTATCTGCATTGAATATTTGTTTGCTGTTGAAAATTCCCCTCCTTGGTGAAGACTCAGACATTAACTCAGAAACCTTCCATCCCTTGTGGTCAAAAGGAGGAAGCCCAAGAGCTCCAGGGTTGAGAGACACTTGAAAACAAAATCCGACTTTGCCTTCACTTACCTTCCTGCCTGTGCTTTCCCTTTGCTTTAGGATCTACAGATTCTTTCTTTTCATGACATCTCAACTGCAAAATTAAACATCTAATCCATTTGGATTATTTCATTTACAGGGACATTTAATAGTCATCTTTCTGGAAATTGAAATCTCTCAGAGTTTATTCTGGTATCACATTATAGAATTATCTAATTTTTATTTTGTTTGTTATTGGTCTTTGCCCCCACCTCATGTCATCAGGTTAGCAACTTTGTCTATTTTATGCTCACAATATTTCCAGAAAGTAGACAAGTATTTGGTACTTAGTAAGTATAGAATATACTTTATTGAATGATTGAATATATAATTCAATTAACTTGTTTTTTACTTTATAAATGTTTCTCCTACTGATAAAAATTCATTAGAGTGATTTTTATTGCTACATAAAATGTATACTAGAATAGTTTAATCCTTTCTCATATTGAAAAACAATTACGTTATTCTTCATTTTTTACTGTCCTAAATGTTTCTGAGATTAAAATTATGGTTTATAATGAGTTTTTTATATTTTGTTAGTTCTTCAGATATTTTCTCATAGGTACAATTATCAGGTCAAAATACTTGAAATCATTTTAAGGCTCTTTATATGTATTGTAAAATTGCATTCTAGAACTAATTACAACTCCCACAAACAGTGTGTGTGTGACAGATATAATAGTATCTGTTTCATCATTTCTCAGAAGCATTTGAAACTTTGCTGTATAAATCTCACATTATATGTGTTAATAGACATTTCCTTTACTGGGGACCAGGGGGTCTAGAGATGCTGATGAGAAAAATATACCCCAGAATTTGAAATAGAGAAAGCATGCATAATCTTATTACATTCCACACATGTAATAAGCAGTTATTTTACAGCATTAGCTATTTTAGGCATTGTCAAAGACATGTTTTATTACAAGAAAAAATACAGAATAAAAGACACTGATCATATACCAATTAATAATGCTTAATATTTGTTGAAAAATTTTCATGTTCTAAGTGCATTTTATTTATTTTCAGATTGAAAACTCCACTTTTAAAAAATGTTGGGATCAGAGCCACTTCTTTCCTACTTCTGACATTTTCCGACTTGTGGAGGGACATCTATTTCTGTCATTCTGCTTTCTCTTGCCTCTTACTCTCTTGTCATCAGCGAGGATGGAGTGACTTCCTTGTTTGGTAAAGTTGGGAATGCTTGGGTTGAATGGTTCTGCTTTCTCAGGAATGAGGTCCTCGCAGGCAGTACATGATCTACTGTGCTCATTGCCACATGCTTTATAAAATCAGGCATGCTTGGTGAATGACTCTGTCTACTGCAGGAGGTTCATGTAATGAGCTTCACTCATTTGCTCATAGACATAAGTCACAATCATGAATATATTATCAATAATAAGGGAGATATTTTTGTCTTCATATTATAACTTTTATTTCTCTACTGATTGAGGGTTTAGGTAGAAAAATGTGTGTTATTATTGGACTTTCCTCATGTCACCAATTTTAGATTTGTTTTATAATTTTTAAAAATCTAGCTTGTTGTGGTTTGATACTTGAGAGACTAGGTATTTGGTGAAACCAAAGTTTGTAGCTGGGTTCTTCCTAATTGCAAAGCTTATGCTTATAGTCGGTTCACCATATACATTGTGAAAAAAAACCATTTAATGAGCAAGTTAGACTTGTAGATAAGACAAGTAAATGGAATGAATAATGATTGTCTTAGTAGCATAGAGTCATAAATGTTTTCATACTTTTTAGAATAAAAATCTTGTTCAGTCTGGAATCATTGGAGTTAAAATACATGCGTATTTTAAATAATTACAATTTTTATATTCATTAAGTACCTATCATCGAGTAAAGGAGGGGGCCAGAGTATATAGGAGCTCTCTGTAGTTGCTTCTCATATATATGTGTGTGTGTGTGTATATATATATACATATATATATATACACACACACATATATGTATGAGATATGTATATATATACACATATATGTATGAGATATGTATATATATATAAAATCTCATATATACACATATATGTATGAGATACGTATATATAAAATCTTATGTATATATCTCATATGTGTGTGTGTGTATATATATATACACATATATACATGCATGTGTGTGTATAGATATATATATAGAGAGAGAGAGAGAGAGAATGAGAGAGACAGAGTCTCACTCTGTCACCCAGGCTGGAGTGCTGTGGCGAGCTCAGCTCACTGCAGCCACCTCCTGGGTTCAAGCAATTCTCATGCTTCAGCCACCCAAGTAGCTGGGATTACAGGCATGCACCACCATGTCCTGCTAATTTTTGTATTTTTAATAGAGACAGGGTTTTACCATGTTGCCCAGGCTGGTCTCAAACTCCTGCCTCAAGTGATCTGCCCGCATCAGCCTCCCAAAGTGCTGGGATTACAGGCATGAGCCACCATGCTTGGCCTCTATTATATATATATTTTAATGCAGATTTTTAATTGTTAAGCTCTAAAGCAGCTTCTATTATACCGGAGAGACTGATTATGTCTACAGCAATGAGACAACACTGGATAAATTCTTAAATACCTAAGAATTTCTTGGTTTGGTTTGATCAGAGAGCCAGTTCTCTCAGAGTGAAAAAAAAAAAAATGTCTTGGGAAAATTACATTATTCAGGACATTGGGAAATGACTTCATCTTAATGCTTAATGTGAATGTGCTTATTTTTCATGGGAATATTTACTGCAATGTACTATGCCAAATAGCTCTATAATAGCTACTCACCTATTTAATTGTGCATATAGATATAGAAGAGAGGATTTTCCTGTTTTTTTTTTCAACTCAAAAATAAATGTAAGTCTGTGACAGTCCTAGACTTAATCTGAACACAATGTTATTTCTACCTTTAAAAATGTCTCCCTTTGTTTAGGCACACTTCTTTGATCATTCACAGGAGGCCTTCTTTGGAAGATACATTGTGCAAGGTCCAATATGTTTGTTTTTAAAGCCTTGGCCAATATGGCATTGACATTAAAACATGTAGTTTGAAATTTCACACATTTCAAATTTTTGAAAATTTGAATGAATTGAATTGAATTACTTCCTGAGAAAGCAGAACCATTCAACCCAAAGATAGTTTTTAGTTACTATCTTTCCTATTCTTAAGTCCCAATGTTTTCTCAATTAATGAAAATTTAGATCATAAATAAGCATGCAAAAGTTTCCAAACCAATGTTTTGTTTTACCTAATTTATTTTTAACAGCATTATTGAATTATAATTGATACACACAAAAAAGCACGTTAGTGTACACAATTTGTGTTAGTGTACACAATTTGATGAGTTTGGACTTATGCACATACTCATAATACTATCACCATGATCTAGGTACAGGTGGACATCATCTTTGACACATTTCTGATAATTCTGTTATACAAATATTACATGTGATTGAACAACACATTCATTATTAGATGTAGTTTTATACCCTCTGCTGAAGAGCTTTCTTTTTTTTTTTTTTTTTTTTTGAGATGGAGTCTCGCTCTGTCACCCAGGCTGGAGTGCAGTGGCGCGATCTCGGCTCACTGCAAGCTCCACCTCCCGGGTTCACGCCATTCTCCTGCCTCAGCCTCTCTGAGTAGCTGGGACTACAGGCGCCCACCACTACACCCGGCTAATTTTTTTGTATTTTTTAGTAGAGACGGGGTTTCACCATGGTCTCGATCTCCTGACCTCGTGATCCGCCCGCCTCGGCCTCCCAAAGTGCTGGGATTACAAGCGTGAGCCACCGCGCCCGGCCGAAGAGCTTTCTTTAGTACTTAAATGCCATGTGCATCCCATAATGTTACAAAAACATAAAGTCATTTTTGCAGCTTAGTATAACTTTACGAAGCAGGCTGGTGTAGTGGAAAACATGTGAGCTTTGTAGTCCAAGACAGCTAGGTCCACGTTCCACGCTTATTAGATGTAAGATTTTGGAAGAAATGCTTAACTTTGTTAATCTTCAGTTTTGCTACTCAGAGTAGTGATAATTGTACCTACTTTGCAAGACTGTTGAGAGGATTTTAGATACTCTTAAATATCTGGCATTTAGTTATTGCACAGTAAATCAAAGCTCTCTGTATTCTAATAATTATCTTTCTCTAATTCTTTTAATAGAATTATAAGATAACATAAACATGACTTTTAAAGGCCTTGAAATGTCATAGACTCAGGACCTCTTGGCAGGACCATGCCTCTGGCAAGAGGAAGTGACAGAAGATCTTAGTACCTCACTTCATTAATCTAAGTCCTCTACTGGTATATGACTT
Organism: Hylobates moloch; assembly: GCF_009828535.3. Classification (NCBI taxonomy): domain Eukaryota; kingdom Metazoa; phylum Chordata; class Mammalia; order Primates; family Hylobatidae; genus Hylobates; species Hylobates moloch. The sequence goes on from NW_026652279.1 coordinate 122,588,688, forward strand.
TATTTATCTCCAGGGTGCTGAAGTTTTTCTCTAAAAGAACTGATGTTTGCATCATTTAGATAAATGCCTTGAGGTTCCTTATGCTAATTAATTCCTTTGTGCTTTCTCTTTACTAACAATATTAGACAGTTTTCTAACTGACAATGATTTATGCTTCTCAGTTTTTCAGATTTCCTGCTGTTGGCAATCATATATCCCAAGGCACTTGCATGTAAGGCTCTCCAATTTCAGCAAATATGTCCAGACAAAAGGCGTATTCTTACAAATGGAGATAGATAGACTCAGACCAAAGAAACGCTTTTTTGTTTTCTTTTAGATACATTGAAGTGCTACAATTGTATGCTCTCCAACAAAAAATTATAAAGAAAGTAAATTACCTTCCTATGATGTATTTGAAACTTCTCTATTGGTATAAAACTTTGCACTTTATTTGTAGTAACCCGGATGCAATTCTTTCTTCAGAATATCTAAAATGTCAACTAGACTTGTTAGCATCAAAGACATAATATGACACGTTTCGTCTAACACTTTATTTTAATTTGTGCATGGGTAAACAATTCACTTTAGTGAATTTAGTAAATAATGCAGTTGTTTGACATTCAATTATGCATTTAAATTATTTTATATTTACCCTTATTTCTTATCCGTTGTTTACATTTTCTGTCATCACTGATTCTCATTCTTTATTATTACAGGCAATTCAGTACCACAAATGTCATGATTTGTTTAATTTCTAAAGTTCTTCCATTGTGAAATCTACAAATTATTTACTTTTCAAACAAGATAAAAAGATTTTGTTTTGTACACTTATACAAAGACTCTCCATGTTGCTATTTTTAATTCTATAGACTTTTAAAATTTTTTTAATAAATTTGATTTATCACTATCTTAGATTTGTTTCTATTAAATATTGAATTGGTACACAAAAACCTTAGACAAAATGTATAAGGCAGAGAGAATAGACACCACTTAAGAAACAAAGTACAACTTTTAGCCCTGAAGTGTCCTGTAAATATTTCCCATTATTTACCCCCTACTCATCAGTATAAACCTATACCAAGCTTTTCATTTATTAAATATCTCAACTTTACAATTTTAATCCAAATCTTTAATTTCCCAATATATTTTGTTTAGATTGACTTTAAACTTTGCATTAAAGAAATCATACTACTTGTACCCCCTATAATTGCTTTTTCTTCATTCAATAGTATTCTTTTAAGAGTTATTTATGTTGTTGCATGAAGTTTATTCCATTCCCCTGACCAGAGGCATCATTCATCAGACAATGATCTGATTTTCATTGTGATAAAAAGTTTCACTATATTAATATATCACAAGTTAGTTATCCATTTGATTGTGATGGTCATTTAAATTATTTTTCACTTTGTTTTGATATGTTTTGGTTCTGCTATTACAACCAATGCTGCTATGACTATTCCCCTATGTGATGTGTCTTAAACAGGGTTGTACACTCCATAACTATCCTTATTTGCTATGCTAACTCCTTATTCCTTGTCACCTCATCTATTTGAGAAAACTAGAAATGCATAGGGTTGTTATAGACTTTTTTCTTTATAGTAGTTTAAAAATTTAATTATTAATGACAATTACATATATTTATGGGATTAAATGAGTAGTATATAAAATGTTTAACGTTAAATACTACATGAGCATTGATGACTATAATAATGATGAAGTGTTCTGGATCATATGTACAAGAAGACATACTTTGGAGTGGAATTGCTGGGTTATAATATATAAGCAACTTCAACTATATTATGGCTAATTGTGAGTAGTCCTCCATTATCTGTTTCTCTACCCATGGTAATGCCATTGTTTCTGGGAACATGATTGTCTATGTGAAGGCAGCATTTCTCATACTTTACAGACACGTAAGAGCTATGTGACTTAGTTCTTGCCTATGGAATGTCACAGAAAACAATAGATATCCTCCATCTTCTTGCCCTTACATTTTTGAATATATATTCCTTTTGTACTTCTGTGCTTTTCCCCATTCATTATCCACTTGTGGAAAAGGATCAAAATTAGAGTAAATGCATTGGAGCTGCAGATGGAAGTTGGCCATGGCTAATGGCTGTTAATTGGTGAGAATTTTACCTAAGGTATCTCTCCTTCCAAGCAGAGTTTACATATAGCTGTACTACTAGATGGGTCTGCCCACTATAAGGATTTTCCATCTCCGGTGTTCTAAACCACCATTAAATGAAGTTGCAATGCTGCTTCTGGCTGTGCCAACAAATCTTACGTAAACACCTGAAAACAAGGCTTGATTATGTTCTCCTTTTGTCAATTTCATATAGATTATTAGGCTACAGGGAACAGGCTTAGCTGCTGAAGAAATGAGAGCCCAATATTAGTGCCTGAAATAGAGAAAAGTATTTCTCTCAATGTTACAGCAGAACCGGTAAAATAGTTCTGACACTGTCAACATGTGATTTCCAAATGTGATGGCATTTGGTTTTTAATTCTTGTCTTAATTTGTTTAGGATAGACACTGGGTCCTATTCGAAGGTGGAGGATGGGAGGAGGGTGAGGATTGAAAACCTGTCTATTGGGTATTATGCTGGTTACCTGGGTGACAAAATTAGCTATACACCAAACCCCCATGACACACAATTTACCCATGTAAGGAAACTGCTCATGTACCCCTTGAATCTAAAATAAAAGTTAGAAAAAAATAAAAATTAACTGTCACATGAAAACTTTTGCCCTCAATTGATTGGGCTCTGTTTTCATGTGTATTTTCTTATTTGTCAATATGAACTCATATTTCTTGATGTTTAATCTGTGAGAATTCACTGAGTTTTGTAGTTGGGATCTATCATCAAACATTTGCAATTGCTTCAGTCAGAAACCAGGGAACCTACCCACCTGCCTAACTGTCCCGCAGTAAATTATAAGTTAGGTTTTATTGACCACATAAATGGGATTTATTTAAGATGCAAATCTATGTGGAAATCAGTTTGGAATTGCACATAAACAAGGTAGAAGGCTTTTTCCACCAGCAGGTGACAATATTGAAAAAGGTAATCTTATACTCTGTCTCTCTCAGTGTCAGAATATTTTATTTTTAGTTTACTGTTGTCACTAAGGGTGCACTCTTTTGAGTAACAGGGATCTGTGAAATATCTCTTGTTCAATACATCCAGTGGGTTTCACCTCCTTTCCACCACTTCATGCAAGTTACGAGAACTGTAAGTCAAGGCTTACCATAGTGCATTCAGGGTATAAGCAGGCTTTAATTATTAGCTTTTGCCTGAGGTTTGTTTCACTGAGTTTTTGGCACCTGAAGATTTCTTTATTTTCTTGCCAGATCAATGATGCATACAAATAATACTTTTAAAACTCTGCTAACAGGACATTTAGTTATTTTCAACAGGAAGGGGTTTTTTGGGGTATCTGACCAAACATACTGCCTGAAATAGAATCCCTTCAATTATTTTTTTATCAAAGACTTCGTATACAAATAAGAAAAATTTATATAATACCTTAATAAATCCTGCTTAAAGTATCATAAAATATAAAGTATTTGTAAATAACTCAGTGAAGAAATGTGAATACACTGTATTATTATCAACTATAAAAATAATCTTACTGTGTTGAGAGAACAAATGTTTACTACATAGATAGCAATAATTTACATCTTTGTATTACAGTTAGACAATTGAACATCATTAGATTATATTTCCTAATAAAAGTATTAAAGTTTAAGCATTATCAGAAGAGAGCACTGGAAATTTATTATACATGTTGTTTGCATCATCAAGGCAATCACACGTCTATCCATTAATAGTTTCTATGTAACTCATTGTTAAGGGCATTTTATGCTCTTATAGAAATACTTTATTTCTATACTCTTGCCACTAATTCTCGACTAATTATTTATTTAGAATTCAGGAATGTGTGGAATATTTATTGATATATTTCTTTTGTAACTTCTACTTTCTAAAAAATCTGGAGAGAAGTAGCTAGATATATTTTAATTTTTTATGTAAATAAAGAAGAAATATTGAAAAAATTCCCTAATTTATTATATGTTCAATAAAATTTACTTGTATCAACAGAATTAGTATTCTTTGTTTTAACTTGAAATTTATACTCAACAAATGTATTGAATAACACATATCAAGTTTAGACAAATTGATGTTTATCACTATTGCTTTTCACAGCAAGTTAAGTTCATCATGAAGCATAGGGTACAAAAAAAAAAAAAAAAGGAGGAGAAAATCATATCCCAAGCTGTGACCTGGAGCCAAGTCTTGCTGAACCCACCTGAGCCCAACAGACCAGTAGACCAATTAGTGAGAAAATAAATGTTTACTTCTGAGATTATATAAATAATTAAAACATTATCATTCTAATCATTGGGAATATTAATATTAACAAAATTTTTTTCTCTATATGGCACATTTGTTCTAAAAAGAAATGTAGACTAAGAGGAAAGCAATTTTGATATTGAGGCCGGGTGTGGTGGCTCACGCCTGTAATCCCAGCACTTTGGGAGGTTGAGGCGAGTGGATCACCTGAGGTCAGGAGTTCAAGACTAGGCTGACCAACATGGCAAAAACCCCGTCTCTACTAAAAATACAAAAAATTAGCCAGGCATGGTGGCATGTGCCTGTAGTCCCAGCTACTCAGGAGGCTGAGGCAGGAGAATCGCTTGAACCGGAAGGCAGATGTTGCAGTGAGCCATGATTGCACCACTGCAATCCAGCCTTGGGGACAGAGTGAGACTCCATCTCAAAAAACAAAAATATTTTTTGATATCAAAAACATCTTTAATAACAGATGCACATATTAGTTTAGAGTTGAATAGATCAAGTATTTTTTGGTGTCTGTTTTTCTTGTTGTTGTTTATTAATATTTGTATATATCAGGAAAAGCTACCCAGAGAGAAAGAGTCTTGGTGGGTAAGTCAAAATGTAGCAATATAGACTGGGGGAAAAGATGTCAAGCAGATGGAAGAGAATCTGTAAAATCATAGAGTTGTGAAATCACCTGTTTATCAGCAATGAAAGTTTCATTCTTTCCAGATCTTAGAGAGAATATTATATGAATGTGCATGGTACAGAATACATACAGGTAGGCAGAGGTTAGCTATGTAGGGCCTTATTTGCAATCAGTAGATTTTTTTTGTTTTAATTATTAGGAATATAAAACCAATACAGCAATTTCATGGAAGGATAAGGAGTGTGAAATATTTGCTTTGTGGAGGAGAAATAGAGAAACAGGACTAATTCTGTATTATTCTGTATATTCTCCAGATGCTTCAGGCCATAAAAGAATAAAAATGAAAACATGAATTGGAGAGATATAGAAGAGGTATAAATGTAAATCTTGGTGAACTGCTTTGGGAGATAAAGCAAATACACGGTCTAGAATAATTTAGGTAATTTGGCAAACATCATTGTCAGCAACAAGTTCAAGACCTAGTTTTGAAAAGATAATGAATTCTAATGCATACATGGTGATTTGGATACATATGTATGATATCCAGATAGAGGATTCTAATAAGCAAATAGATAATCAGGTGTGGTCATGAGAAATGTTTTGCCTGATGCATATGTTTGGGAACCAATAGGCCATGTGTGGAAAGAAAAACTCTGATCATGGGTAAAGTACTAAGACAGAACATTACATTGGAAAACAGAAGGACAAAGCTCTCACAAGTTCAGGTAAAAAGGGGGACATATTTTGAGATAACCAGTTCTTTCTGCCACACTCAATGAAAAAGATGTATGCATTCTTCTGAATTTTTTGCTTTGTTTTAAAATGATGGAGAAGTTATATCATTTATATATCGAAGGGAAATACTTGAGATAGGAAATGTGAAATTGTGAAAGGAAAGGTATAACTCAAAAACAAGTCTCTGAGAAGAGAGTAAATCAGATCTACAGAAGCAAAATAGGTGACAGTTTTAAACAAGAGAGAAAACTCTGGTTTACACTGCTACAAAGGAGGAAATGATGTTATAAACGTTAAGTAAGTTGTTTGAGGGAGGAGTGGGAATTTGATGTCCTCATTTTTCTCTCTATGGTAAAGTATGGGGTCATTTACTGAGATAGAACAAGATGCAGTAGGATAGGAATACCAGAAGCCTTTGAATTTTAACATTCTCCATAATTGTGTGAATCTTTTTCAGCAGCTCATCAGCTAAAGGGCAGGGAGATATCATATATCTTCAATTTTTGTAACATAATTTCTTTTTAGAAAAGTAGCAATCAAAATAAACGATTATCCACATGTTAAATTGATTGAGTTGCTGTTGGAGGGCAAATGGGAATACATCATGCAAATGAGAGAAGAAAACACAAATTTTAATTTTGAATAAAGCTTTTTTCATGGTTTGAGTTCTTTCTAATTTGAAAACTACAGTTATGAGAACCAGTTATCATACTACTTCTGGGGTTAGTATAAACAGGTTAGAGGGGGGTTGAATAAACACAATTTTATATATTTTATTCAGTTTTAATTAGAATCAAGTAAGGAACTGATGAGGGTGGAAGAGGTGTGTTGGATAGATTGCTCAGCTTGAACAAAAAAATATCTGCACATGAGAAGTTCATCACAATTTTCTAGGTGATTGGATTAATCAGTAAATGTTAATATCCCACTACTCTGCTAGGATTATATTGGTTTTAAAAAATAGATGCTTCTAAAGAGTTTACATCAGAGAAACTAAAATTTTTTTAAAAATTGAAGGAAAATCAAAGAATTATTTTAGAGATAGAAGTAGTATGATAACTGGTGCTAAAGAAGACTAAATATCTTCAGTTTTTACTCAATAACAGCAATCTTCAAAATTCTATGTATTCAAAGGTGAGTTGTGTTCAATAATCATAGCTCCAGAAAGATATATATGAATTCAGACAGTTGACCACAATTCAATTGTGTAGGCAAAGGAGATATATAATTTCAAAAGCTCCTGACTCAGGGATATCATCTATGCTTATATTAAAATGCATGCTAAAGTTCTAATTAGCATACAGGGTAAAATATCAGAGTCATTTGCACAAAAATGTTCAGAGAAACAGATGAGGGAGAAACAGAGTAAATGAACTGAAAATTTACAGGAATATTAGAAAACCACAGAAATGAAGAAGAGAGAAATGAAGACAGGAATAAGAAAAAGATTTTTGATTATAAGTCAGTCTGGGTTAATGGAAGGAATATTTGGAATTAGAAGGGGTACATTCATATCCTATTTCTAGAAAATTATGATCTCACCATTTTGGTCTTGCATTTTATTTTTGTATATTTAATGAAATAATACTTGTCGTATTTTTCTCTAAGAACAGATGTTAGGATCCTAAATCAGTAATGAATCATCCTGCTATCCTAAAATTTTTCTCCTGACACTCTTTCTTTATCAAGATACTTCAATTTCTTTTATTTTCTAGAACATCAAATAAATGCAAACACTGATTTATACATGCATTTCTAGCAGAAAGCATTACTCTAGTACCAAGAAATCTAACAGAAATATCAATCTCAAATAAATAGCTTACAACATATATAATAGTATAGTGTAAAACTGGGGAAAATAATTGTCATCTCCTTACATATACTAAATATTATATTTACCTCTAAATCAAATAAGGGGGGAAAACAAGCTCCACAGTTGATATTTGCATTTCATTTCTCTGTCCTTACTCATAATGTATGTGTGTGTCTGTGTGTGTATACTTATATACACATACACATATTATATATACAAACATATATGCAAACATATATATGTATGTATATATACTCTTGCTAACCATATTACTTCTAAATCAATATTGCATACATTATTTGAACATTCTTAGAACTTATTTGGACCCGATTTGATAGTAATTTCAGGAATAAGCTCATGGAACATTTATAACTCAAAGAATATTTACCCAATTATACAGAAAGAATTCATTTCTGGAGCCCCATTCCAAGATGGCCAAACAGGAACAGCTCCGGTCTGCAGCTCCCAGTGTGATCGACGCAGAAGACAGGGGATTTCTGCATTTCCAACTGAGATACTTGGTTCATCTCACTGGGACTGGATGGACAGTGGGTTCAGCCCATGGAGGGTGAGGTAAAGCAGGGCGGGGCATCGTCTCACCCAGGAAGCACAAGGGGTTGGGGTATTTCCCTTTCCTAGTCAAGGGAAGCCATGACAGACTGTACCTGGAAAAACGGGACACCTCTGCCCAAATACTGCACTTTTCCCAAGGTCTTAGCAACCAGAAGACAAGGAGATTCTCTCCTGTGCCTGGATCGGTGGGTCCCATGCCCACAGAGCCTTGCTCACTGCTAGTGCAGCAGTCTGAGATCGAACTGTGAGGTGGCAGCCTGGCTAGGGGAGGGGCATCCGTCATTGCTGAGGCTTGAGTAAGTTAAACAAAGCGGCCAGGAAGCTCGAACTGGGCGGAGCCCACCACAGCTCAGGGAGGCCTACTGCCTCTAGGCTACACCTCTGTGGGCAGGGCATAGCTGAACAAAAGGTAGCAGACAACTTCTGCAGACTTAAACATCCCTGTCTGACAACACTGAAGAGAGCACTGGTTCTCCCAGCATGGCATTTGAGCTCTGAGAATGGACAGACTGCCTCCTCAAGTGGGTCCCTGACCCCTATGTAGCCTAACTGGGAGACACCTCCCAGTTAGGACATCTACACCAAAACCCCATCTGCAGGTCACCAACATCAAAGACCAAAGGTAGATAAAACCACAGAGATGGGGAGAAACCAGAGCAGAAAAGCTGAAAATTCTAAAAATCGAGAGCCTCTTCTCCTCCAAAGGATTGCAGCTCCTCGCCAGCAACAGAACAAAGCTGGAAGGAGAATGACTTTGATGAGTTGACAGAAGTAGGCTTCAGAAGGCCGGTAATAACAAACTTCTCCAAGCTAAAGGAGCATGTTCAAACCCATCGCAAAGAAGCTAAGAAACCTTGTAAAAGGGTTAGATGAATCACTAGCCAGAATAAACAGTGTAGAGAAGACCTTAAATGACTGGATGGAGCTAAAATCCATGGCATTAGAACTTCGTGACACATGCGCAAGCTTCAATAGGTGATTTGATCAAGTGGAAGAAAGGGTATCAGTGATTGAAGATCAAATTAATGAAATAAAGTGAGAAAACAGGGTTAGAGAAAAAAGAGTAAAAAGAAATGAACAAAGCCTCCAAAAAATATAGGACTATGTGAAAAGACTAAATCTACATTTGATTGGTGTACCTGAAAGTGATGGGGAGAATGGAACCAAGTTGGAAAACACTCTTCAGGATATTATCAAGGAGAACTTCCCCAATCTAACAAGGCAAGCCAACATTCAAATTCAGGAAATAGAGAGAACACCACAAAGATACTCCTTGAGATGAGCAACCCCAAGACATAATTGTCAGATTCACCAAGGTTGAAATGAAGGAAAAAATGTTAAGGGCAGCCAGAGAGAAAGGTTGAGTCACCCACAAAGGGAAACCCATCAGACTAATAGTGGATCTCTTGGCAGAAACTCTAAAAGCCAGAGGAGAGTGGGGGCCAATATTCAACATTCTTAAAGAAAAGAATTTTCAACCCAGAATTTTATATCCAGCCAAACTAAGCTTCATAAGCAAAGTAGAAATAAAATCCTTTACAGACGAGCAAATGCTGAGAGATTTTGTCACCACCAGGCCTGCCTTACAAGAGCTCCTGAAGGAAGCACTAAACATGGAAAGGAACAACTGGTACCAGTCACTGCAAAAACATGCCAAATTGTAAAAACCATCGGTGCTATTAATAAACTGCCTCAATTAACGAGCAAAATAACCAGCTATCATCATAATAACATGATCAAATTCACACATAACAATATTAACCTTAAATGTAAATGGGCTAAATGCCCCAATTAAAAGACACAGCTGGAAAATTGGATGAAGAGTCAAGACACATCAGTGTGCTGTATTCAGGAGACACATCTCACGTGCAAAGACGTACATAGGCACAAAATAAAGGGACGGAGGAAGATCTACCAAGCAAATGGAAAGCAAAAAAAAGCAGGGGTTGCGATCCTAGTCTCTGATAGAACAGACTTTAAACCAACAAAGATCAAGAGACAAAGAAGGCCATTACATAATTGTAAAGGAATAATTCAACAAGAAGAGCTAACTATCCTAAATACATTTGCACCCAATACAGGAGCACCTAGATTCATAAAGCAAGTCCTTACAGACCTACAAAGAGGCTTAGACTCCCACACAATAAAAATGGGAGATTTTAACACCCCACTGTCAATATTAGACAGATCAATGAGACAGAAGGTTAACAAGGATATCCATGACTTGAACTCAGCTCTGGACCAAGCAGACCTAATAGTCATCTACAGAACTCTCCAACCTAAATCAACAGAATATACATTTTCTCAGCACCACATCATACTTATTGTAAACGTGACCACATAATTGGAAGTAAAGCAGTCCTCAGCAAATGTAAAAGAACAGAAATCAAAACAAACTGTCTCTCAGAACACAGTACAATCAAATTAGAACTCGGGATTAAGAAACTCACTCAAAACCACACAACTACATGGAAACTGAACAACCTGCTCCTGAATGACTACTGGGTACATAATGAAATGAAGGCAGAAATAAAGATGTTCTTTAACACCAATGAGAACAAAGACACAACATACCTGAATCTCTGGGACACATTTAAAGCAGTGTGTAGAGGGAAATTTACAGCACTAAATGCCCACAAGAGAAAGCAGGAAAGATCTAAAATTGACACCCTAACATCACAATTAAAAGAACTACAGAAGCAAGAGCAAACAAATTCAAAAGCTAGCAGAAGGCAAGAAATAACTAAGATCAGAGCAGAACTGAAAGAGACAGAGACAAAAAAAACTCTTCAAAAAAATCAAGGAATCCAGGAGCTGATTTTTTGAAAAGATGAACAAAATTGACAGACTGCTAGCAAGACAAATAAAGAAAAAAAGAGAGAAGAATCAAATAGAGGCAATAAAAATGATAAAGGGGACATCACCACCAATCCCACAGAAATATAAACTACCATCAGAGAATACTATAAACACCTCTACGCAAATAAAATAGAAAATCTAGAAGAAATGATAAATTCCTGGACACATACACCCTCCCAAGACTAAACCAGGAAGAAGGTGAATCTCTGAATAGGCCAATAACAGGCTCTGAAATTGAGGCAATAATTAATAGCCTACCAACCAAAAAAAGTCCAGGAACAGATGGATTCACAGCTGAATTCTACCAGAGGTACAAATAGGAGCTGGTATCATTCCTTCTGAAATCAATCCAATCAATAGAAAAAGAGGGAATCCTCCCTAACTCATTTTATGAGGCCAACATCATCCTCATACCAAAGCCTGGCAGAGACACAATAAAAAAAGAGAATTTTAGACCAGTATCCCTGATGAACATCAATGCAAAAATCCTCAATAAAATACTGGCAAAGTGAATCCAGCAGCATATCAAAAAGCTTATCCACCACAATCAAGTTGGCTTCATCCCTGGGATGCAAGGCTGGTTCAATATACACAAGTCAATAAACATAATCCATTACATAAACAGAACCAACGACAAAAACCACATGATTATCTCAATAGATGCAGAAAAGGCCTTTGACAAAATTCAACCAGCCCTTCATGCTAAAAACTCTCAATAAACTAGGTATTGATAGAACGTTTCTCAAAATAATAAGAGCTATTTATGACAAACCCACAGCCAATATCATACTGAATGGGCAAAAACTGGAAGCATTCCCTTTCAAAACTGGCAGAAGGCAAGGATGCCCTCTCTCACTACTCCTATTCAACATAGTGTTGGAAGTTCTGGCAAGGGCAATCAGGCAAGAGAAAAAAGTAAAGGGTATTCAATTAAGAAAAGAGGAATTCAAATTGTTCATTTGCAGATGACAGGTTGTATATTTAGAAAATCCCACTGTCTCAGCCCAAAATCTCCTCAAGCTGATAAGCAACTTCAGCAAAGCCTCGGGATACAAAATCAATGTGCAAAAATCACAAGCATTCCTATACACCAATAACAGACAAACAGAGAGCCAAATCATGAGTGAACTCCCATTCACAATTGCTACAAAGAGAATAAAATACCTAGGAATCCAACTTACAAGGGATGTGAAAGACCTCTTCAAGAACTACAAACCACTGCTCAAAGAAATAAAAGAGGACACAAACAAATGGAAGAACATTCCATGCTCATAGATAAGAAGAATTGATATCGTGAAAATGGCCATACTGCCCACGGTAATTTATAGATTCAATGCCATTGTTATCAAGCTACCAATGACTTTCTTCACAGAATTGGAAAAAACTACTTCAAAGTTCATATGGAACCAAAAAAGAGCCCGCATGGCCAAGACAATCCTAAGCAAAAGGAACAAAGCTGGAGGCATCAGGCTACCTGGCTTCAAACAATACCACAAGGCTACAGTAACCAAAACAGCATGGTACTGGTACAAAAGCAGATATATAGACCAATGGAACAGAGCAGAGACCTCAGAAATAACACTATACATCTACAACAATCTAATCTTTGACAAACGTGACAAAAACAAGAAATGGGGAAAGGATTCCCTATTTAATAAATGGTGATGGGAAAACTGGCTAGCCATATATAGGAAGCTGAAAATGGATCCCTTCCTTTCACCTTATACAAAAATTAATTCAAGATGGATTAAAGACTTAAATATTGGAACTAAAACCATAAAATTCCTAGAAGAAAACCTAGGCAATACAATTCAGGACATAGGCATGGGCAAGGACTTTATGACTAAAATACCAAAAGTGATGGCAACAAAAGCCAAAATAGACAAATGGGATCTAATTAAACTAAAGAGCTTCTGCACAGCAAAAGAAACTACCATCAGAGTGAACAGGCAACCTATAGAATAGGAGAAAATTTTTGCAATCTACCCATCTGACAAAGGGCTAATATCCCGAATCTACAAAGAACTCAAACAAATTTACAAGAAAAAAAACAACCCCATCAAAAAGTGGGCAAAGGATATGAACAGACACTTCTCAAAAGAAGACATCTATGCAGCCAACAAACACATGAAAAAATGCTCATCATCACTGGTCATCAGAGAAATGCAAATCAAAACCACAATGAGATACCATCTCATGCCAGTTAGAACGGCAATCATTAAAAAGTCAGGAAACAACAGATGCTGGAGAGGATGTGGAGAAATAGGAACGTTTTTATACTGTTGGTGGGAGTATAAATTAATTCAACCATTGTGGAAGACAGTGTGGCTATTCCTCAGGGATCTAGAACTAGAAATGCCATCTGACCCAGCAATACCATTACTGGATATATACCCAAAGGATTATAAATTATGCTACTATAAAGACACATGCACCATGTATGTTTAATGAGGCACTATTCACAATAGCAAAGACTTGGAACCAACCCAAATGTCCAACAATGATAGACTGGATTAAGAAAATGTGGCACATATACAAAATGGAATACTATGCAGCCATAAAAATGATGAGTTCATGTCATTTGTAGGGACACGGATGAAGCTGGAAACCATCATCCTCAGCAAACTATCACAAGGACGGTAAACCAAACACCGCATGTTCTCACTCATAGGTGGGAATTGAACAACGAGATCACTTGGACACAAGGTGGGCAACATCACACACTGGGGCCTATCGGGGGTGGGGCACTGGGGGAGGGATAGCATTAGGATAAATGCCTAATGTATATGATGAGTTGATGGGTGCAGCAAGCCAACATGGCACATGTATACCTATGTATCAAACCTGTATGTTGTGCACATGTACCCTAGAACTTAAAGCATAATAAAAATAAAATAAAAAAAAGAATTCATTTCCAGTAGAAGTTTACTTTTTACAATCAACTCTCACGGGTGTCAGCAGCCTTGTCAGCTTCTCTGCTTGTTCCAAGCTTCTCTGCATGGCCAAGCAGCTAGGTAGGTCATTTGTCACAGAACATAAAGGAAACAATTCGCCACTTTTGAAGTGGGAAATCCAAACCTATCAGCCAGTCAGTAATTCTTGCTATAATTCCATCTTTGCATAATTAGGGAGACTGGTTGCCAGCCGTCTGCTCATGTGCAAAAGTAAAGCAACATCTTGGAGTTACTTTGCCATGTACGCACATAAATTTTTATGAAAGGTATATGTTCTGATCAGCAAAATACATTTAGGGAAAAAAATACACCTTTTTAAAAATGAACAACATATTTTACTTTTTAATGAAAACATAGTGATAGAGACTATTTATTTTGAACGATATCTTTTTACTGAGAAATTCTGTTCCAATTTGAAGCCAATGCTCTGGATTTTAAAAGAGCTGGTATGGCAGATCCCAGTGCAGATGTACTATATTTGACCTCCTAGTTATCCAAACTCTAAAACTACATAAAAGCAGGAGTTTATTGCCTTTATACCTCACTTGACTCTATCTGGTATAAATATGTTTCCCTTTCAAAATGATTCCAATACATATAAAACCAAGTTAAATATGCACACTATAAGGCAGAATTTTTTTGTCACATTTCTTAATTGGAAAATATATAGCAAAACTAAATAAAGTCCTTGGAGAAATCTGAAATAAATAACAGTGTGATACCATCAATTTCTCAGAAACAATATATAATTTATGATTACATTTTAAATCTCAGTGCCAAATGCCATACATAACCTCTCAGCTGTAATGTAGTTTATAGAAATCAATCCTATCAATCAAATGAAAAATAGATTCAACACACAAAACTGATTGAATTGCTTAAAATAAAAGCACTGAGCTCTTAAAACACATTTTTTCAAATAATCTACTTTCCTATTTTTATTGAAGCTACTTATAGTAATAGAAACTTAATTTGTTTTTAAGAAATTCTTGAAGTCAATTTTGCCAATGCACCTTTTTAAGTTGAAGATTTTTTTTCTTAAATGCAACAAATTATTTATTTTAAAGCAAAAGAATGAAAGTTATCACTTTTTTATTTTCATACCTCCTCAAATAAACTTTGTACTACTTTGAGTGGTTTTGTTTGTTTGTTTTAATATATGTCACCTGGACTTAAAGACTGTGTAGACAAAGTCATCTTTGCTTTTGTGTTTAAATTATAGTGGCTCGAAATCTGCTCATAGAAATAATCAGGCAGTGAAACTCAACAAAGAATCAGCATTTCAGACACCCCTAAGAGAACAGCTTACATGAATATATAGTGAACAGTGCCATTTTCTATATCTATATGGTAACTCCATTTTCTTCCTCTCCTGCTCAGACCAGCCTTGCCAGAAACCTATTTCTGCAGACCACCTACTGGAACCTTGTCTTTGCCACTATCAGTAATGTTCCCCAACACAATCAAGTAGATATCTTTGTCACAGGTCTCATCTTCCACTGTTCCCAAAACCACAGACTCTCTATGAACCAAAGCTATGCTGAGTACTGTGCTAGGCTGGAAGAATAGCCCTCACATTTGGTCACCTGTTGTCCCCAGAGTTTCACAGAGTTTTCTATAACAGAGTTCTATTAGCTTTTGGATATAATACTCCCAACTCAGAATCTAACAGTGCCTTATTAAAAATAATGTATTGTCATATTTTGGTACTGGCCCCTTAACAGTAAGGGATTAAATTCCAGAGAAAGGAATTCAAACCCAGTTCCAGACACATGCTGAGAAGAATATGGGTGTCCAGACACTCCCTCCATTACTTTCTAATCTTCTCTTGTGGCCCTTGATAGAAATAAGTGCACCATACCTAGTGATATATACAATATATCACCAGATCTGAGCTGGATATTCTTTGTAGGTTGTCCATAACAGTGGGAACAGCTGCCATTGAACTAGGCCTTCTGGATTCCATGTGGATGAATGAATTCTTGTATGCTGGGGCCAAGCGGCAGATCTTAATCATAAAACAAGGTAGCAGAGATTGCCATCATGGGCTGAAGAGCCAAAGCATCAATCAAATGGTTTGACTCCTAAAAATTTTGGATATTAGCTTTGATCATATTATCCATGATGGATTTGAGACAGATAAGCAAACTACCAAATATAATCCTATTTGATTTGTATAATTAGGAATCCTTAATTCACTTGAACAGAAATCTAACTAGAGTCACTAAAACAGAGATTAATTGATACTCAGAAAAATTTGAGCTACTTTATAAATTCAGAATTCCTTGATTGAAGCAGAAGATGGCCCCAACTTTTATATTATAACTCTTCTTCTTAACCTTCCCCAAAGGGAGGTGTGGGTATTACCATGTGAATTTACATTATGGGAAATAACCAGACTTTTTTGGTATTACCACGTATTGGCACTGAACTGACAATAACTGCTAAACACTTAAAAGAGCACAGTGGTTCACCATCCAAAGTAGGACAATAAGAAGTAAGGTGATGGATAAAGTTTTGGCTTGTGTTCATCTTGCAGTGGGCCCCTCAAAATACCTTTTGGTATTTTCTCAACTTTGTAATGCTAAATTGGAAATAAACATATTTCATAACTGGTCAAATCTTCACATTGATTTTCTGACCCTTTAAATAGGGCTACTATAGCAGGAATGGCCAAATGGAAGTCAAATGAAATGCCTCTCTATAAAAAGCAAAAGCAATACCACAATCCTGAGGAATTGCAGTGATTAGTACCATCACCAAGAACTTGTAAAATGCAGGAGTGATAACTCAACACATTCCAGTTCAGATGCATCTTGTAGAATGACAGTGGACTATCACAACTGGGTGATGACTACAGTTGCAGGTATTTTTTCAAGGATGGATACACAATTGGAACAAATTACTACATCCTCTGACCCTCTGACATGTAATATGCAACTATTGGTTTGGTAAATTATTTTAATTTATACCTGCTAGAAACAATTATCAGAAGCATTTTGTTTTCAGCTGACAAGGACAGCAGTGTATCTTGCTCGCCTCTCTAGGCTATGTCAACTTTCTAGCCCTATGTAATAATTAATCTTCAGGGAACTTGATAGCCTCTCTATTTCAAAGATTACCATGCTGAATCATTTTATTATTGAGATTATGTTTATTGTCAAGAACTGTGCAGAATCTGAGCTTTTACCCTATTTAATGGATACAAGTTAGTCTGTAACTGTTTTGTGGGTTCCAGAAGACATGAGACTCTTGGACCAAAGACAAAGGACTTTATTACTCACATCAAGGGCAGCATTTAAAATTCCTTGCTGGTTAGTGTTAATTCCCCATCTTCTTTGAAATGCCATGTGAATGTCACAGGACCCATGATGGATGTGTGTACATTCAGTGGCTATATGACAAGAAAACAAATCCAAGCCGAACTTTGGAAATTCACCACTTTTAAAATAAGCAAAAGCAAAGCAAGTGGAAGCATGCTTATTCTTTGCATTGGGGGAGATGTTACTTCATCACTCAAAGTTGTTCACTGCAAACACAACTCTAAAAATGGCCTGGGTAATTAGGGCCATGCATTTTTGGCCTATCCTGCAAGAATGCATAGGGGCACAGTCAAGGCCCATGCTGGATTCCCTCTCCCAATACTGATTAAATCTGGTGATCAGGAAGAAACAACAAAAAGCAACCTCAGATGAGAGGAATTTTCACAGATTTGTAAATAAGTTGATGATTTCTGTGGATGTTAGTCAGCCTTTGTCCTCACAAACCTAGTTGCTGTGTTCGCAAGGGTACTATCCATGGCATCAGAAAAAATGGGCTTATATTCTAAAGTCTTATCTGGCAACAGCCACTGATGAATGTTCAACCTACTCAAAAATAGCACCATTCTTTGGAGCTCAACCCACCACCTTGTGACAGGTGGATTGCATTGGATTGCACTGGAACCCACCTCTCATGAAAAGGACAGTTATCATTGGTTAAACAGTTTGTCTTGATGTGGATTTTCATTCACTGGCCACAGTGCTTTTGGAAGAACCAGATTCATGTGCTTATAGATTTTCTTAAACATTATGGTATTCTGTGAAGCACTGCTTTTGACCAAACCACTATTTTTTAGAAAATGAAGTGTGATAATTAGATCATGCTCATGAAATTCACTGGTCTTACCTTGTTTTCTATCATCCTGAAGCATTTGCCTTGATTGAATAGTGGAATGATATTTTCAAGAATCAGGTATGACACTACTTGTTTGGCAATATCTTGAGGGCCTGGGTAATTCCCCTGGAATGCAGTATATGCTCTAAATCAGTGACCAATATGTGGTTCTGTTCATTCCTGGTCAGTATTTGCAGGCCTGGGAATCAAACATAGAAATGGGAATGTTTTCTTTCTGTAATAATTCAATAATCTGTTGACATAAATGTTACTTTCAATGATTGTGAATTTGGGCTCTTCTGATCTAGGCATCTTAGTTCATGAGGGAGTAATGCCTCTACCATGAGTCACTATCAATCGTTCTGTTAAAACTGAAGTTAAATTTAACACTTAGTTCACTTTAGGTTTCTCATGCAAGTGAATCAATGGACAAAGAAGGGACTGATTGTGCTGACTGTGGTAAATAATTTTAACTATTTTAAGGAAATTGAGTTACTACGGATTAGTGAGGTTAAGAATAAGCATACCTGGAATACTTCTGTTTGCAGAAGGGTGCTGCTCAGTACTTCAATGACAAGTGATAAAAAGCAACGGTAAACTACAATTACATTTAGGCAGGACTGATAATGAACCAGACTGCTCAGAAAAGAAAGTTTGGGTCAACTCACCAGGCCAAAAACTATAACTAGCAAAGTGCTTGCTTAGAGCAAAGACTATGTAGAAAAGGCAGTGTATGAAGATAGTTACAAATAGCAGGTATGAACACATGACTGACTATAATAGTTATAAATAAATATTTCTTCCTATTCTGATATATGCTTATAAATACATTAATTATCATCTTCTGCTCTCCCTTTCCCCCGTAACATAACATAAAATGTTTTAGTCTCACATCTCAGTATTTAAGTTACAAACCATAAAAGGGTCAGTGTGGTTCAATTAGAAATGAACATTGCCAAGTTAGATAGAAAAACATCATATCCTTTTGAAAAGAGAGTCAGCATGTTTTTGGTTGTATAAGGGATACTAGTATAATTTTAGATGGAAATATGCCTTTGCTATTATCTATACTATGAAGTTAAGTAAAATTAAAAGACATATATATAGATGCCAAATTGACAAATATTGGAACATAATGTCTCTTTACTATGCCAATTTAGCAAAGTTGAAATGGGCCTTTCCTTTGCAGTACCAGATTGGAGATATTTAAGATATTTAATTTGGATATACAAAAATTTGTGCAATATTTGTAAGGTATGAGTGAGTGAAAACCATTTTAATGCACTGAGTTTGGTATAGGGTGCCTGACAATATGGCATATCACACTTGTTGTCTTTGTTCTGTTAACTCAGAAACTGGCATGAGACAGCACCCAGATCTACACCTCTACCAGCTCCCACAAAATCTTCTTTTACAACTTCTCCATACAATGATCCAGGTATGTGTTTAATTCTGTGGTAAACAATGAATAAAACAAGATTTTCCTGTAGATCATTCATATCATCAAGTTTAGATGTGGGAAAAGAAAGAGGTTTTATTTTGTCCTTGTACATTCCAGTTTTTCTTTGCACTCCTCCAAGTTATATGGAGCTCTCTCTCCTGAACACTGGTTAGGGTGACCTATCATGACTTCAGGGTCCCATTAGACATAAAGTTAACAGCCTTGTATAGACTTATTACCAGCTCTCACAACTGTGTTACATCTAATCCCTATAACAATTTCCTTCATTGTGTCACTCATAGGGATCTGCTTCTCTGATCAAATTCTGACACAGATAGTGTAATGAATTCTTCCTGACCCAACTGCACAGATTAAATTTCCCCAGACCATGGCATTGTAAAACCACCTTTGCAAAATTATGCAGCAAGAGGAATCTGACATAGTTGACTCCATCTTGCTATTAACCTCCCAGCTGTCCTTGGTCATTCCTGCATGTAGACCAAACTAACTTTGGGAGAAATTTAGTTTATAGTTTAGCCTTAAAGCAAGGATGATAATAGCCCTTTCCAAAACTAAACAGCCTCTGTAAAACAATTAAAGAACACAAGGTTGAGAATGAGAGGGGCCTGAATTCTGTTAAGTTGTAGGCATAGTTAAACAATAACCATCCATTGTTATGGACGTCACAAGATTTATAATTTCCCCAGTTACACCTGTAGTTAACATTACTGTTGTAGAACATAAGGTTCTACAATTTTGAGATGTCTTTTTAGACTTTCGCATTTCTGAGGATGGCTAACTCCACCTGGACTTGTGATTCATGACTCAACTAACTGGTTGTGTGGCCTGCGGAACCACGAACCAATTAAACCTCTTTTCTGTGGAAATTACACAGTCTCACGTATTTCTTTATAGCAATACAAGAATGGCCTAATACAGAAAATTGAGACTGAGGAGTGGGGTGTTGCTATAGACACCAAAAATGTGGAAGAGACTTTGGAACTGGTAACAGGCAGAGTTTGGAAGAGTTTGGAGAGATCAGAAAAATATAGGAAGATGAGGGAATGTTTGGAACTTCTTAGAGACTGGTTAAATAATTGTGACCAAAATGCTAATAGTGATATTGGCAGTGAAATACAGGATGCCAAGGTCTCAGCTGGAAGTGAGGAATTTATTGGGAACTGGAGCAAAGTCACATGAATTATGCCTTAACAAAGAGCCTGAATGCATTCTGTTCATGCCCTAGGGATCTGTGAAAGTTTGAACTTCAGAGTGATGATTTAGGGTATCTGGCAAAAGAAACTTATAAGCAGGAAAGCATTGAAGAAGTGGCCTAGCTGCTTTGAACAGCCTTCACACTGATGCAGGAGCAAAGAAATTACTTAAAGTTAGAATTTACATTTATTTTTTCTTTTTTTTGATCTTGTATAACATTTTATTTAGCATTCTTATACATTACACAAAATAAATACTTGGATAACTCACATCTAACAAACTATATATGTATTTTTTCCATAGGAAAGCACAAGGAGAAGACAGAAATATCAAGAGTCTCAAGAACTTTTGAATGAAGTAAAGAGTTTCCCACAAAAAATCAGCTATAGACAATTCCCAAACTCATTTTATGAACCTCATCAAGATTTTACCAGTCCAGATATATTCAAGAAGTCAAGATCTCCATCTTGGTATAAATACACTTCCACAGTCAGCACGGAGATCACAGACTTAGAAAGTTCAACTGGACTTTGGCCTACAATTTCCCAGTTTACTCTTAGTGAAGAGACAAAGGCAGATGTTTATTATTATTGCATCATCATACCTGTCCTTTTGATGTTAGAATGTCTTGCTTTATATTTTCTCTGAAGATATCAAAATTCCTTTTGATAATTTTTTAAGTTTCCAGCTCTTCACCGAAATGTTATATTCTTATTTCAGTGTTTCCTTCCAGATATTTTTAAGGTAACTGGCTTACTACAATATGGACATTCACTAAATATGATGTTAAAACTCTGTCTACTAGTTAGTAGTCCTCTCAGCCACTCATATAAGCATATTTGATGGAAAGGTTGTCCACACTGGGATTTATCACACACTTGATCAGGAATGGTACCGTCAAGTTGATAAGCATAACAAATTCCACAATCCATAGTAAAATCAGATTTTTCCAGGATAGCACGAGCTGGAAAATCAATTTCTAAATCATCTTTCAAATTTTGTAATACACTATTTTCTGGATCCCACAAATGTATGTTCCTGCTCAGCTTAATTCCCAGGGGTTTTACCACATGGTCAGCTCCAAGAAAGAAGCACTCAGGAAGCATAGTAGGATGCCTGGGGTCTACCTCTATATTTATGGAAACATTATTCCCTAATGCAATTCTGCGTGCCGTTGCACTCCGTGGAGGTTTTTCTGGCTCAAGTACCCAGGTCTTCTCATCGATTTCAAAATCCATAACATCCCAGAATGCCTTTAGTGATTCTACTGCTGCCAAAAACTGACTATAAATGCTTATTAAGGAGCTCTGAGGTGTCCAGGAAGCACAAAATGGAACAGGAAAATCCACAAAATAATCTGGTGATTCTGCAGGATACTTTGCCTTCAACTTGAGTGATTAAATGCTCTCTACCAGAAGCATCTTCTGCTTTTAACTTGATGGTACTGAAGCAGGTATCAGCATACACAAGTCTGAGCCGAGATGAATCCCTCATACACGGTTTTCGACCGGTTCTGGGGCAGAAGCAGCGGGCACTGGCGCAACAGGCTCGCTTTCGTCACCGCCATGGCTCGAAGTCCGGAGAGACACAGAAAAGCTCTAGACCTGCCAAGTCCTGCACATGCGCAGTCCGCTTGCGCTCGGACGCCGCGGAGCCTAGAATTTACATTTAAAAGAAAAGCAGAGTATACAAGTTTGAAAAATATGCAGCCTGGCCATGTGGCAGAGAAAGAAACTATGCCTATTTTATCAGAATTCAGGCCCCTTTCATAATCTGAACCTTAAAGACTTCCATTAGTTTTACAAAGGTGGTTTAGTTTGGGGAGGGGCTATTATCATCTTCGGTTTAAAGTTAAACTATAGACTAAATTCCTCAAGTTAGCTTGGCCTAAGCCCGGGGATGACCAAGGACTGCTTGGAAGTCAGAAGCAAGATGAAGTCAACCATGTTAGATTTCTCACCATCACAATTTTGCACAGGCTGTTTCAGGAGAACAGGAGAAGGTCAGAGGGATACTTTGTTTCTGAAGCCCTTCCAATATCTTTCTTCTCAAAGCACTCAGCATGGCAAAGCACCATAATTTTGCATACCATTTTCTGAGCCCCAATAGTATTCAATGCCTAATAGTGTGCATGGTACTAATAAATCTTTAATAAATTCTGGATCACTGGTTATGATGATTTTTTTGTTTGTTTTATTGTTTGTTTTTGAGACAGAGTCCTACTCTGTTGCTCAGGCTAAAGTGCAGTGGCATGATCTCGGCTCACTGCAAGCTCTACCTCCCAGGTTCAAGTGATTATTGTGCCTCAGCCTCCCAAGTAGTTGGGATTACAGGTAACTGACAACACATCCAGCCAATTTTTGTATATTTAGTAGAGGTGGGGTTTCACCATGTTGGCCAGGCTGGTCTCCAACTTCTTACCTCAAGTGATCTGCCTGCCACGGCTTCCCAAACTGCTGGGATTACAGGCATGAGCCACTGTACCTGGCCTGATGATGGTTTTTGATATCTCTCACTATCAGCTGTGACCAATCCTTTGAATGAGAGGACTTTTTGGTATATCTGTAGTGGCAGATATCACAAAAATTATGCACAGATTTTTTTTTTTTTTTTTTTTTTTTTTTTAGCTCATCAGCTATTGTTAGTGTTAGCGTATTTTATGTGTGGCCCAAGACAATTCTCCCAGTGTGGCCCAGGGAAGCCAAAAGGTTGTACACCTGTGATTAAGCTCATCCTTCTCAAATATTTGATTTGCATTTCCACTCTATTCTTCTTACTTGTTTTGAACCTCTTAGACCCCAAGAATTGACCTAGCCCTAGATGTGCCGGTCATACCTACCCCATCTCCAGAGAGACAGATCAGAAAAAAAATCTATAACACTGAGGGCAATGGGTACCAAAAATATGTGTAATAGAGCAATTCAAGAGTCCTTCTTGAATTTTGTGTTAAATTTCTATTTATTTATTTATTATTTTCTTTATTTTTTGAGAGATGGAGTCTTGGTCTGTGGCCCAGGCCGGAGTGCAGTGGCCCAATCTCAGCTCACTGCAACCTCTGCCTCCCAGGTTCAAGCGATTCTCCTGCCTCAGCTTCCCAAGTAGCTGGGACTACAGGCGTGCACCACCACCCTCAGCTACTTTTTGTATTTTTTAGTAGAGATAGCGTTTCACTACATGTTGGCCAGGCTGGTCTCAAACTCCTGACCTCAAGTGATCTGCCCGCCACGGCCTCCCAAAGTGCTGGGGTTATAGGCGTGAGTCACTGTGCCTGCCCAATTTTTTTTTAAAATAAAAAGTAGTAATATAACTTAAGACAATGGGCAAAATGATAGAATTATGAGGTCAAATTGAAAGCAAAACTATGAAAACCTTATGAATACTATTTTAAATGTAAAAACTATTACACGTTATACATTTGATATTTTTCACTCAACTTTTTATTTTCAAGGTCTTTCATAGTTTTTAAACTTATTAGTGGAGTTTTCAGTGCATTTCTTTATCCTAAGAAACTAACTTTGTAACTCTTTTGCCATATAACTAAATATACCTTATGTATTTATTTTAAGAGGTTTTATTTTTATGTAGGTAGGCTAAGGTGAATAGAAGAAAATTGCAACTGAAAAGATAGTTTCTTAGTCATATACTATGGTCTGAATATTTGTGCCCCTCAATTAATAACTTGAAATTCTAACTCTCCGGGTGATGGTATTAGGAGTTGGTACCATTACCCATGGCAAATATTCAAGTTACTGGTGGCGAATATGTACAGGTCCACAGCAACCTTAATTCTTGCCTCCTTAGAAGAACGAATTTGACTGAGGGGTATAAGGCAGAAAAAGAGACTGAGGCAAGTTTTAGAGCAGGAGTGGAAGTTTTATTTAAAAAGCTTTGGAATAGAAAATAAAGGAAGGGATACTTCAAGAGACCCAAGCAGGCACCGAGGTCAAGTGCCATGTTTAATCATGATCCTAGGACTTTATAGGCTGGCCCCTTTCCAGTGATTCTTCCCTTAGGGTGGGCGGCCCACATGCACAGTGCCCTCCTTACCCTTGAAAGGTGAGCACTCACAGTGTGTTTAGGAAGTTGTATGCAAGCCCATCTCAGGCTTTCTTCCCTTTTCCAGTGGTGTGCCCCCAGAAGGTGACACTCCACCATTTTGTCTTTTGATACATATGCCTGGGAAGTTGCTTCTCCCAGGAGCCTGCACTCAATTAACAATTTGCAACAGGTGTGGACCATCACGAAATGGCCTCTCCCTGGAACCACCAATTTATCACTTTTGGAGAGGCAATGTTATAATTGCCAAACAATCACCCAACATTCCTAGTGGATGGAGGAGAGCCTTCCCTGCCCCGCTCATGTCTGTCTAACTACCTGTAAAAATACCTTTGGAAAGTGAGGTAGAAATGAAGGTGGAACTTAGTGCCCTTATAAAAGTGATCTGAGAAATACCCCCTTACCCTTTCCACCATGTAAGGACACAGCTAGAAGGCACTATTTGTGAACTAGGAAGTAGGCTCTCATCACATGGAGTCAGTGTCCTGATCTTGGACTTTCCAGACTCCCAAGATTGTAAGAAATAAATTTCTGTCGTTTGAGTTACTCAGTTTATGGTATTTTGTTATAACAGCCCCAATGCACCAAGACAACATAGTTCCTAAGAGGAAGAAGATATCATAAAATGGGGGTTCACACTGAGAAACACAGGGGTCTTCTAGTGAGTTCTGGAGAATAGTTGTCTAGTACTTGACCCAGGGGTTGATAAGGACAGGATAGTCACCTAGAGTGTGAAAGCCTGACATGGGATGTTGTCGTGGACTCTGGATTCATTGATTTGTATTTGAAAGCATGTTCCTGGGTGAGTTGTTTACTATCCCTAAAAACTGGCTAACTCTAGGAGGTACAGTCCCTCTAAAGTCAGCAAGGCTCCAATGTCAAAGCATTAGAACACAGAAAATAAAATACAATGCTAACAATATAAGTGAATACAGTGATCATAGTTGAATATAGTGCTAACAATATAAGTGGCTTATTAAACAATTCCCCTTACCTATGATACAAAAACAGACATATTTTTAATTCAGGAATATCAGAATTTAAGAATCAGGCACAGTTTCTGTTAAATCTGTGATAAAAAAAGTATTTTATATTGTCAATCTAAATTCAAGTTGTGGAAAAACAGAGTACAGACTACTGCCTAGGTCTTTTCATTTTATTTAAAAAGAAAAAAATTGTATTGAAGTGTTTCTATTCAGCATTATTCACATGTGTTTTGAGTTTGGGTAATTGTAGACGTGAAATGAGTGTCAGAAAGGGCCTTGCAGTCTTTGTACTTTTAAATGCTTGTGGATTTCACTGCAATTTAAGGTCATGTAAACAGAGAAAAAACTCACAGCTTTGAAATCACCATGCTATTCATCAAGGAAAGATGTTTGGGGCCCAATTTTTCTATTGGAATAGAAGATAGAGAAGGCCATTTAGAAGCCCTGCACTGTAAAAGTCCAGGTGTCATTCTCCTTCCCTCCCTCATCACAGCTTTCTAAAGATTTCCTGATCACTCAAAGGAGATAATCTAACCAACGTACAAACTGGAAAAATAGTAAAGTGTTAAGATGAAGGAGGATATTTCATGCAAATGTATTTAAGACTGGCCTGTTAAACTCAATTGACCACTACTTTTCATATGATTTGAATAGAAAAATATATTCCATATATTATTCAGAGTATTATGAAACAAAACTGAGAAAACCTTGGTGTTTTAGAGGACTTTCATGTATTTAGTCATTCACTCATTTATTAAACAAATATTTGTTGATTGCCTACTGGGAGCCAGTTCTATTTGCTGGGAATTTAATGCTGAGGATGAGAAGCAGGAACTCTGTCATAAAACAGATTAAGGAAATAAACCACATCTAATCATATGTATATGCACAAGAGTTCCACAAAATCTGAGACTCAAAGAAGGGCCAGAATATTGAAGCTTATATAATTGCATCCTGAGCTAAAGAAAGGAATAGGAAATTGGGGCTTCTTGGGGCAACACAAGTTATGGGAAGGTGAGGCAAGGAAATGTATGGTAAATAAAGGTGGTCTTGTTACACAGAAAAAAGTCTCCCAGGTAACAAAAGTAGTCAATGAGCAGCCCTGAGAAGAGATGACAGCCTTACTGGGTTAGTATCGGCCTCTAGGCTCCTCTCCAGCGATTTGAGTCAATCTTTTGTGGCTGGAAGAATTCCTGGGAAGGGGATTTATGACATGTAAGATTCATTTGGAGGATCCATCTTTATGCAGATAAGAGGAGCTGAGAAAAAGCCTCTGCTTGAATCCACTGTTTTCCCAAGTGCCTCCAGTTCAAAGTGATCAGCACACTGAAGCATCACATTCTGGGGTGACATCTCCTGAATTGGACCTACATTTTAGGTAAGATATTACATTCTGATATGCAACTTTTATTTCATTAACCAAATTATATATCTTATATAAATTAGTTGCTCTCAAATATAAGCAACAGATCCTGTGATTCAAACCAACTCTACGAATAAGGAAACATTGTAGTACGTAGCAAGAGGTAGGATAGACTCAATCAGCTGGTGAGTCCAAGTCTCCATCTCTGTTTCTTCGTGGAGCCCCTTGACTCTGGCCCACTGTGTTGCCTCAGCCTTTAGATCAACTTCTATTGTGGCCACAAGATGGCAGCCAGCAGCCATAGGGGCAAAAAGCCTTTGTTCATACCTAAAAGAAGAGAGATCTATCCTTTAAATATGGGAGAAAATGTCTTGTTATCTGACTGTGTCCCCTCTGGGTGAGTAATAGTCATTATGTCATGTAGTAATTCTCTAACATCTGAATTGCTGAAATAATTACAAGAAAAAGTAGTGGGATTTCCCTAGAGCTAGGCATGCTATGAGATTTCCTTGCACAGAGAATAGGTGAATTCTACCCACTTTTACTGTCATCCTCATGTTCCGGCCAACGAAGCCCAGTGACCCAAAAGGAAGAAAAAATGGGAGATACATTTTGGCTAGGCAACAAGAATTCTTTAGTAGTTAGTTATAAGAAAAATTTTTATGCTATACCTAAATCTGAAGTTCAGGGATTGTCTGACTAAGTATGTACAAGACACTGCATGGGCTGACCAGAGTATAAAGATAAATTAAGTCTAGTAGAAAAGTATAGATTTTTTAAATGATAGGAAATGACATCTTAAAATGCTAGGAATACATCTGTGGTTCATCTCCCATTGGGCCAGTTTGCCCAAATATGACTGAAGATATGAGAGCATCTGAACCTTAGAAAAACCACATAATTTTTCTTCTTTCACAAGTATTATTTTTTGCAGATAACAGAATGAATGTAGGAGTTTTTTTTTCTTTTTCTTTAGTAATATCCATGGAATATTCTACTAAAAATATGGACTTTAAAGTCGAATAATGGAGACTCAAAAATTGATTCTACCTACCACTTAACAGCTTGGCCACCGGCGTCAAGTAACAGCCTCTCAGCCTCCTCTGAGACAGATATTTATAAAATATCTATTCATAATATTTACTACTCCATTTCCACCCTGCTATGAAGAACTACCTGAGACTGGGTCATTTATAAAGAAAACAGGTTTAATTGACTCACAATTTCACATGGCTGGGGAGGAACCTTACAATCATGGCCAAAAGCAAAGGAGAAGCAAGGCCCATCTTACATGGTCGCAGGAGAGACAGAGAAAGCAAAATGGGAAGCGCCACACTTTTAAACCATCAGATCTCGTGAGAGCTCACTCACTAGTATGAGAACAGGAAGGGGGAAATCTGCCACCATGATCCAATCACCTCCCACTAGGCTCCTTCTGACACATGGGTATTACAATTTGGCATGAGATTTGGGTGGAGAAACACAGCCAAACCATGTCACAGTAAATACATTATTGCTTTTATGGATTATCTTATTATAATTGTGGATTTCTTTTACAGTTGTGACATACTGTGGAACATTTCTCATAATAGCTGGTTCTGAGATACTTGGATATTTGAGGATAATAGAACTCCTTCATAGATGCATCATTAACAAGTGATTTTGAATACTTGACTATTTCAAAATGTACATTCTAATTTATATATTTTCTAATTGCAAATAGGTATATTATATTATGTGCTTGATTCACTGATGACTCTGCAAAGACCTGGAACACCTATGGATAAATTCAGTTTCTGGAAACAGATGGTTCAATTTGTTTGCTACTGTTTTAAAGGGTTGTCGTCACCATTTTTAAGTGTCTCTGGCTTTCCGGTGCTAATGCTATTCACCAGTTACAGTTGTTTTTAGACATTTTCAAGTTCTAATATTATATTTTATTTCTCTTTCAATGATGAGAGTTAATTCTGTTCTGTTAATTGTACTTCAAGGCTCAGGCTTTTGTGATACACAAAATTCCCGATGTTAATAATGGATTGCTTCATATCTCCTAGCCATTACAATTTTTAGACAACTCATTTAAATAGGGCATGGTTTAAAAGCTTTTATTAATATTAAAATGCTAACACTTTTTGCAATAGCTTCCTGAGTCTTCCCAGAATCAGGATTCACTAAAAGCAACTCTGCCGGGCCAGCACAGCAGTATGCTCAGTTAACTATAAGCGTCAAGAAAGAGCCTCTGGTAGAGACGAATGGTTTATATAAAGGGCCTTAGATGTGGGGGAGCATGTGGGACTGAAGACAGTTTGTGGGTCTGAAGGAAAGGGTATGAGCATGGAGAAGCATGGAAGAGATAGGCTGTAGAGTGGGGTGGGAGCCAAGCCATGGATAATCTTGGGTTTCATGCTAAGATACTTTACGTCTCCTGTGAAAGAAATGACAGGCCACTAAAGAGTTCCACCACTGGAGGTAATATCATCAGATTCACAGTTTGAGGGATCACTCCGGTTGTGTTTCTGAACTATAGATATTTATTGGAATCTAAATGCTACTTTTTCTTGTATTTCATATATTTTCTTTTCTATTGTTTCATTTTTTCCCAGACCACATAAATATGTGTGTTTTCCTCATCGATTCTTATTTTACAGATTATAATGACTTGTTATTTAATGGAAGCCTCTACTTTGAAATGTAGAAGGTCACATATTTTAGTCTCGAGATGATGAAGTTTGATTCAGTCACAAAGAACCAAATGTACTTTTTTACAGACAAAACTGGCTCCACATGATGTTGCTTTGACATTTGATTAACTGCCTTTTTTTTCCCTTTTGGCTGTTTCTGATATTTGAAACATTTTACAGATTTGGTCTTTGTAATAACATCCTGTCCATCAGCTAATTTCAATGCTGAGATTTGTGCATGCAACTGCTACTGAAATCAATGTCAGCTCTGGGAGCCAATCCAAGAGCAGACTTGAGGTCTCAAGTCTACAGTGGTCTACAGAGGTGACTTCATTTACTCTTTCAGTTTGATAGACATAAACTATTCTTAGATGTATTTACTGAAAATATCAATATGACTAAAACGTAATAAAAATAAAATTATGTGGTTTCTATGTCCACCACATAAAGGATGCTAAATAGATTACTTTTTTACCATGTTTACTCAAAATATAAATCTTTATCCGTATTTTTCATTGAAATCTACATAATAAGATTGTTCAGAAAAAAAGCCAGAATGCCCTATTTGAGATTTCTTCCACTTGCTGAGGTCCCACCTCCTGTCAAAGTTCATATCAACCAAACCATTGTTTTTTGAAGTTCATTGAATAATTCAACATTTTTTCATTTTATACTTTTTGTCAACAATCACACAGAGAAACACATATTTACTTGCAAGACTGTGTCTTTATTAAGACTTTTTTTCTTCATTTTATTTTTTTCTTCATCTTTGTGTCCCCAGCCTTGAATACACTTCAATAAGCCCTCAGTTAATGCTTGTTGAAGTTTGGGATGTCAATAAAGCGAAAAGTTCATAGTGGTCCTTGCAGAAATTTTGTATGTCCATATATAAAAGAAAAAAATTACCATGTGTAGATATCATTTATTAATGAATAATGTATATAGTGGATACACAAGTAGGTAAGTTGATAGATTATAAATAGATACATGATATTTAGATAGTAACGTATAAGGGACTCTTAAAAATGTGAAGTAACTTTCTATGTTTTTTAGTAGAGCAAATAACACTACAACTAAGATATCCGTGTTTTCCATCTTTATCATTATTAGGAAATAAATTTTAGAAATAAAGATTCTTAATTGCAAGCAGTTTATAGCATTAAAATGTGAATCCCTAATTTGATTTTTTGCTGAGATATGTTAGAATGACTACAAAAACATGTCTATGCAGCCTGCCACTTTAATAAAAACCAAACCACACCATTTGACCAACTGGAAAAAAAAAACAAACAAACAAACTCAGACATTGAAAGACAAAAAAGAGTAATTTTAAATCTCTCTAATCTTAAAAATGACCAGTTTCCCAAAACTATGTCACATACTTTTTACCCATCTTGTTCCTTTATTTCTTGGACAAATGTCTTATAAGAATTACACTTACGTTAGCTGTTTCCATTTCCTTCAATGACAATCTTTTTCCAAAGCGTGGAGGGATAAGCAAAATATCAGTGCATGAATCTGCTTTTTGTCCTGAGCACATTTGCTTAAATAGCACACTTGGTTTCCGGGTTTGTGTTCAGTTAGTTGGGGTGGACAGAATCCTGTCTATGTGAGAGGCATGTCTTTACATTAAGCCAAAATCTCTTCCATATACAGCTGACAACACAAAGGGCCATCTCCATTAGATTAAGGATGGAGCAAAATTAAAGCCGACAGCATCCCCTAACATTGGAGAAATGCAGGGAAATCTGCTTTGGGACTTAGCAGAATAACAAAAAAAAAAAAAAAAAAAAAGAAGAAGAAAAGAGAAAAAGCAGTAATCTAACAGGAACCATATAGAAATGATACTCAGTCTGTGTCATCCTGGTTAGTCTTTCTTCCCATATAATAGCCATTTCTGCAAAAGCAGTCCGTTTTCATTGCCTTAAGCAAAACTGCATGGCCACTTGTGTTTTTCTTCTATCTGGTAAAAACCAGTTTAACTATACAAAATAGACATTATTTGAACTCCTTTGTCTGGTTCCTAAAATATAACTGTGTACAAGTTTACTTATATCTATTTGTGCCATTTTCTCAGAGAGAAACAATAAATAAGCACCTAATGCTTAAAAATAAGACATTTACTTATGAACAATCAAATACAGTGCATTATCAGGGGAGAAATAGCTGTAGAGGAAATTACTGATGTAAGTGGCAAATTTCAAGTACAGAGCGTGTATTATATAATAGTAGTGTATCTAACTTAGATTTCCTAACTTTGATAATAGTAGAAGAAAAAAAGAAGAAGAAAAGAGAATCACTACCTATCCATATAAATGTTGGGGCACAGTTAGGCCTTTACAGGGATTTAAACACCTGCATTCAAGGGCTATTTGGACAAGAAACCTTGAAGTTGTAAAATTAGTTATATAACTTTTTCCTGTAAAATACAAATTAAAGTGTTTCAGGATAAAGGTGCATAATGTCTGCAATTTTCTTTCAAATGACAAAAGATTCAGGGAAAAATGTGTATGAGTGTTACAAGAAAATCTTGGGACTGTAACTTCTCCCTCAAACCGGAAAGAAGCTGAGATTTGAGATATCAAAGGGTGACTTGGTCAGTCCTGCTTGGTGAGTAGATAAGTTTATTAGGACTTACAAACGGGGCACTCCTGGACAGCAGCAGGACAGCTCTAGAGATACATGCCACCTCCCATCTCTAAACTGCTTTTAAGCTAATTTTCCAGCTCTTTGCCTACTATGTTTGAGCAATGAGACTGTTTATCCTGGTAGGTTCTCAGAGATTCTTCAGGATGTTTGAGTTCCCAGGAACACTGTACACAGCTGGCCACCATGACCTTGGCTCACTCTCCAGCCTACAAGGGTCAGGCAGCACATATTTACCCTTAAGTAACCTAGTTGGGGACCCATCACACTACAATCCATCCCATCCCCTAACTCTTACACTCTTTCCACCAATTTTGCATTATAGTCCTTGGGTAGGGTACCAGGGAAATGACTATACAAGCCTATAATGTTTAGCCATGGCTTATGCATACAGTCCTCATCTACAGTATACACAACAGCATACAAAGAAGAAGCTAACTACAATTATGATGCCTATTAGCAAAACATAACTCCATTCAGTGGGTAAGATATGTAACCAATTTGAGAATGGGGCAAAGAAACTTAACTACATTATGGATCTGAGTTTGCGATAATTTGAAGCATCTCTGATGTTATTCTCTTTAAAGGCTCAACAGGTAGCGCCCAGAAAGGCACATGTTTTTGGTTTCAGTTGAGTTGGCGATTGGGTGGATGCAATCCCCTGTGAGCTCAGATTGCACTACTGATGCTGTTGAACCAGTCACTCCAGTTCTGTTGGGAGAAATGCAGAATATTCCAAGGCATACCATTGTTATTTTATAGGGGGAGGCTTATATCCAACAACCAGGCTTGTTGCTGACTGCTAGTATAATTGCAGCCCAGTCTAGAAAGACATTACCACCTGCCATGGGTACCAGGAACAGCAGCTGTGTGCATAAACACAGGTGTTTAGTAAGGACCATCATGGGTATATCTATTCCTTGTAACATTATTTCCATTGTATTTTCCCTCATTGGCCCTATTAGGGAAGCTGTCATGGGCTTTAGGCCTGGCTTATAGTACCACGCATGGATTCCTTCTCTAGGAGTGGGCATAATAGCCAAATTGGTAAGTTTTTGGCTTTGCCCATGATATCCATATTATGATCACTCCAACAGATATTTGTGCCCCTACATGCTGATTTTGTAAAGCTCTCAGACCTCCAGCAAGGAGCACAGCTGAAACCACCACCCCTCTGAAAGTCTTCATGGTGCCCTCTAGTGCCATAAAACTGATCTGTTATGGGGACACTTTCCAGCTCGACTTCAGATCCACATTACCATCACCACTTGGCAGATCCACTGTAGTTCTTAGGAGCAGAGTCCGGCCATCTGGCTCAAGAGCATGGTTTGGTGTCTTAGAGGTAACCCTGCAAATTTGCAGAGCCTGTTTCAAAGGTCTTGCCAACCATTCATAGGGAATAATGCCATGTGTTGTAGTGGGCCACTCATTTAAAATGTGTATGGTTTCTGGGAGATTCTTAGTCCAAGACTTTAAAGAGCTGTCCTGGAACAGTGCACATAATTGGGTTTTTAACAGGCCATTGTTTTTTTCTGTGAAGTCTGACCCTGTTGGTCATATGGTAAGTTGAACCTCCAGTCTACGTTTTGTTCTAATGTCCAGTATTAGATACCTTTGCTAGACCCATCAGTGTACCAGACTCTACAGGTATTGGTGGGGTCCTCTCGTATATGGTAGTTGGCGTGATTTGTGGTTCCACTGCCATGTCAACTCCTTCACTTATTCTAAGTGGATGGGTTTGAGCACTTCCTGCAGTGCCTGACTTGTAGGACTAGTAGACAGGACACCCCTTTGTTGTAGATATATGTGTCATTTCTGCTGGGTGTGTGAATGCACCACCCTGGAAGTGGGCTTGGCTAAGAGGCCTTCCACTCACCCTTTTTGGGGGTAGGCAGTTTTTACTGTGATTGTCTGCTTTTTGGTGATGGCCTCTGCTTGTTGCAATGCTCTACAAATGGCCAATAGCTACTACACTAAGAATGAATAGTGGGATTCTGCCCTGTTCTTTAATTAAGACCAAAAACCTATAGGTACCTTTCCTGTTGGTTGCTTTTGCCACAAACCCCAATTCATCCCTGTGCCATCTCTAGTGACTTCTAATATGAAAAGGTGCTGTGACAGTGGGCACTTAGTGCTTAAGCTTGTTTCATCTAATTTTTTTGCTTTGTCTCTTGCTCCATGTATGTCCAGTTCCATTTTGATATTTTTTTATTAGAGTGTATAGTGGGCAGAGGGTTTATGCCAACTGAGGAATAAATAGTAGCTCCAGTAAACCTAGGAAAACCTGGAGTTTACTGTCTGTGGAACAGGCAGCTTTGCTATCTTATCAATGTAGCTCCAAATATGTTTTGCATCAAGAGTTACTCGATTAGGTAACTCTTGGGAATCTGACAGTTAGGCCAGGTCCCTGTATCTTTTTGGGATACACTTCCCATTCATAGTGCTTAAGGCCATCCAAGATGGTTTGTAAGGCAGTCTCAGATCTGTAAGAGACTCTGAGATTAGCATATTATCATTAATATAATGAAACAGGGAGACTAAGGCAGGCAGCGTCTAGACAGGCCTTGTGCATCCATACTGTGACAGACGGTGGGTTGTGCAGGTACCTTTGTGGTAGCACCTGGAAAGTCCATTGTTGACCCTCCTAAATGACAACAAACTGATCTTGTGAATCTTCTGCTAAAGGAGTACTGGAAAAGGCATTAGCCAAGTCAATTACAGCATGTGCATTTCTCAGCTTAAGGACTACTTGTTCTAGTAGGTGCAATATTGAGTACAGCTGCACATATAGGGGGCCCCACTTTATTTAGCTCATGGTAGTCTACTATCATTTTCTAAGTGCCATCTGGCTTCTTCACAGGCCATACAGGGCTGTTATAGAGGCTCTTGGCCAGGCTATCTGTACCTTACGTAATTCCTGGATTGTCTGGGTGATTTCAGAGTGTCTCCCTGGCAGATGGTATTATTTCAGCTTCGCTGCCCACCTGGGCTGAAAAGAGTATAGAGACACCCATTTGGCCCATCCCTTTCTTTGTTCCTGGATTACACTCAGTCCTCGCACTTACCCAGATCACTGAAGTCCACCAGTGCTTCCCCCATATCACAGATTTTACTTCCCATTAACAGGCTCAGAAGTATGACCAGTGCCCCATATTATAGCCCTATTTAAATCACAAATTACCCAGACATTCAATGAGTATCCAAAATAATTTTAAGAATTTAAACTACACAAAAGGTTCATCTACACGCATTTATCTGATTTACATTTACTCAATTTACTCATTTTTAGCAGTTTATCTCAATTACTCATGAGAACCAAGACTTTGTCTGGAAAGCTAATCATTATCCCAAGTTATTTCTTTGTTAACCTTTTTCACAGCCTGTGAATATCATGTGTTCACTGACTCAAGAAACTCAAAGTTAAACACATGGGCATTTTTGCTAATAACTCAGAAAATGTAGCCATTTTCTGATCTTTCCCTGAGATGGATTGTCGGGGGGTAGAGAGGGGTTGGCCACCACCTTGGGTGTTTGGACAACTTAGCTGTTCCAGCCTGCAGGCTTTGCAGAGTCCAAGCCAATTTGGGCAGAGGAGGTTCCTCAGGATGGCATGGCACTGCTGTTTTGTTGAGTAGTGGCTAGACTGCTTCTTTATTTTTATTTTTAAATTTTCATTCATTTATTTATTTTTTGAGATAGAGTCTTGCTCTGTCACCCAGGCTGGAGGGCAGTGGCATGATCTTGGCTCACTACAATCTCTGCCTCCTGGGTTGAAGCTATTCTCCTGTCGCAGCCTCCCGAGTAGCTGGGATTACAGGTGCCCGCCACTGCACCCAGATAATTTTTGTATTTTTAGTAGAGATGGAGATTCACCATGTTGGTCAGGCTGGTCTCAACTCCTGACCTCAGATGATCCACCCACCTTGGCCTTCCTAGAATGCTTCTTTAAATGGGACCCATATTCATTCCTCCTCACTGGGCAGGTCCTCCCAGCTGGGTCCTCCAGCCATTCCTGCTTGTGTTTTACCACTGACGGAGTTCTAATTTATCTCTGGGATGGAGTGCCTGGGGGCCAGGGAAGGTCACCATCTTTCTGTTTGAATGTCTCAGCCAGTCCAGCCTGTGGGCCTTGGAAAGCCCAAACCGATCAAGGGCTGAAAGGATACCCAACACAACACAACTTCTCTACAAAAATGCAGCCAGACTGTTTCTTTAAGCAGGTCCCTGATCCCATTCCTCCTGACTGGGTGAGACCTCCTAACTGGGGTCTCTAGCCACCTCCAACAGGTTTGTCTGGGCCAGCAGCAGGTCAGTATCCACCTGGAATGGAGCTCCCAGAGAAAGGGGTAGGCTGCCATCTTTGCTGTTTTGCAGCCTTCACTGGTGATACCTCCAGTTGCTGGAAAACCTGAGGACACTAGCTTCTGGAGCAGACCCCCAGCACACAATACCGCAGCAACCCTACAAAGAGTAGCCAGAGGGTTAAAAGAAAAACAAACAGCAGCAGCAACAACAATAAAACCCACAAAAAAGTCCATCCAAAGTTCAGCAGCCTCAAAGACTGAAGGCAGATAAGCCCACAAAGATGAGAAAGAAACAGCGCAAAAACACTGAAAAATCAAAAAGCCAAGAGTGTCTGCTTTCTCCTAATGACCACAACACCTTTCCAGCAAGGTTCAAGAACTGGGCTGAGACTGAGATGGCTGAAATGACAGAAGTAGGCTTCAGAATGTGGATTAAA
The DNA here is from genome assembly GCF_009828535.3 of Hylobates moloch. Classification (NCBI taxonomy): domain Eukaryota; kingdom Metazoa; phylum Chordata; class Mammalia; order Primates; family Hylobatidae; genus Hylobates; species Hylobates moloch. The sequence continues at coordinate 122,625,877 of NW_026652279.1, forward strand.
ACAAACTTCACTGAGCTAATGGAGCATGTTGAAACCCAATGCAAAGAAGCTAAAAATCATAATAAAACAATGCAGGAGCTAACAGCCAAATTAGCCAGTACAGAGAGAAATATAACTGACCTGATATAGCTGAAAAACACACTACAAGAACTACACAATGCAATCACAAGTATTAACAGCAGAATAGACCAAGCAGAGGAATCTCAGAGCTTGAAGACCATGTTTCTAAAATAAGACAAGCAGACAAGAATAGAGACAAAAGAATAAAAACGAATTTTAAAAACCTCCAAGAAATATGGGATTATGTAAACAGACCAAAAGTACAATTGATTGTGGTACCTAAAAGAGAAGAAGAGAATGGAACCAATTTGGAAAACATATTTCAGGCTATCATTCAGGAGAACTTCCCTAACCTAACTAGACAGGCCAACATTCAAATTCAGGAAATGCGTAGAACGCTGGTAAGATACTCCATGAGAAGATCTACCCAAAGACACATAATTGTCAGATTCTCCAAGGTTGAAATGAAAAAGAATGTTAAGGGCAGTGAGAGACAAAGGCCAGGTCACCTACAAAGGGAAGCCTATCAGACTAACAGTGGGACTTTTAGCAGAAGCCCAACAAACCAGAAGAGATTGGAGGCCAATATTCAACATTCTTAAAGAAAAGAATTTCCAGCCCAATATTTCTTATCCAGCCAAATTAAGCTTCAAAGGTGAAGGAAAAATAAGCTCCTTTTCAGAAAAGCAAATGCTGAGGGAATTCGTTACCACCAGACATGCCTTACAAGAGCTCCTGAAGGAAGCACTAAATCTGGAAAGGAAAAACTGTTATCAGCCACTACAAAACCACACTAAAGTAAACAGACCAGTGACACTATGAAACAACCACATAAACAAGTCTGCAAAATAACCAGCTACCATTACGATGACAGGATCAAATTCACACATAACAATACTAACCTTAAATACAAATAGGCTAAATGCCTAAATTAAATGACACAGAATGGCAAGCCGTATAAATAACCAAGACCCATCAGTATGTGGTCTTCAAGAGACCCATCTCACATGCAAAAACACAAATAGGCTCAAAATAGTAGGATGGAGGGAAATTTACCAAGCAAATAGAAAACAGAAAAAAGCAGGGGTTGTAATCCTAGTTTCTGACGAAACAGACTTTAAACCAACAAAGATAAAAAAAGACAAAGAAGGATATTATATAATGGGCTCAATTCAACAGGAAGAGCTAACAATCCTAAATGTATGTGCATCCAATACAGGAGCACCAAGATTCATAAAGCAAGTTTTTAGTGGCCTTCAAAGAGAGGTGTACTCCCACACAATAACAGTGGGAGACTTTACCACCCACTGACAATATTGGACAGATCATTGAGACAGAAAATTAACAAAGATATTCAGGACCTGAACATAGCTCTGGATCAAGTTGACCTGATAAATATTACAGAATTCTCCACCACAAAACCACAGAATATACATTCTTCTCTTGCCACATGGCACTTACTCTAAAATTGATCACATAATTGGGGGTAAAACACTTCTCAGCAAATGCAAAGTAACTGAAATAATAACAAACAGACTCTTAGCCCACAGCGTAATCAAATTAGAACTAAAGTTTAAGAAATTCACTCAAAATTATTCAACCACATGGAAATTGAACAACCTGCTCCTGAATGACTTTTGGGTAAATAATAAAATTAACAGAGAAATCAAGAAGTTTTTTGAAACTAACGAGAACAAAGACACAATGTGCCAGAATCTCTGGGACAGAGCTAAAGCAGTGTTAAGAGAGAAATTTATAGTATTAAATACCCATATCAAAAATCTAGGGAAATCTCAAGTTGAGAACCTAATGTAATAACCAAACTAACTAGAGAAGCAAGAGTAAACAAACCCCAAAGCCAACAGAAGACAAGAAATAACTAAGATCAGAGCTGAACTAAAAGAGATAGAGACACTAAAACCACTTCAAAAGATCGATGAATCCAGGAACTGGCTTTTGAAAAGATTAATAAAATAGAGGGACTACTAGCTTGACTCATAAAGAAGAAAAAGAGAAGATTCAAATAAACACAATCAGAAATGATACGGAGGATATTACCACTGACCCCACAGAAATACAGTCAGATGTCAGAGAATATTATGAACACCTCTATGCACATAAACTAGAAATCTAGAAGAAATGGATAAATTCCTGGACGCATACACTCTCTCAAGACCCAGCCAGGAAGAAATTGAATCCCTGAACAGACCAATAATGAATTCTGAAATTGAGGCAGTAATAAACAGCCTACCAACCGAAAAAAAAAAAAAAAAAAAAAAAAAAAAAAAAAAAAAAGCCCAGCAGCAGAGAGATTCACAGCCGAATTTTACCAGAGGTACAAAAAAGGGCTGGTACCATTCCTACTGAAACTATCCAAAAAAGTGAAATGCAGGAACTCCTCCCTAACTCATTCTATGAGGCCAGCATTATACTGATACCAAAACCTGGCAGAGATACAACAGAAATTTAACTTCAGGCCAATATCATTGATGAACATTGATGTAAAAATCCTCAAAAAACTACTGGTGAACAAAATTCAGCAGCACATCCAAAAGCTAATCTACCACAATCAAGTAGGCTTCATCTCCAGAATGAAAGTTTGCTTCAACATATGCAAAACAATAAATGTGATTCATCACATAAAAAGGACCAAATAAAAAAAACCACATGATTATCTCAATAGATGCAGAAAAGGCCTTCAGTAAAATTGAGCATCCCTTCATGTTTAAAAACTCTTAATAAACTAGGTATTGAAAGAACATACTTCAAAATAATAAGAACCACATGTGAAAAACTCACAGCCACTAGCATACTGAATGGGCAAAAGCTGGAAGAATTCCCCTTGAAAACAGCACAAGATAAGGATGTCCTCTCTCACCACTCTGATTTAACATGGTATTGGAAGTTCTGGCTTGGGTAATCAGTCAAGAGAAATAAATAAAGCGTATTCAAATAGGAAAAGAGGAAGTCAAATTACCTTTGCTTGCAGATGACATGATCTTATACCTAGGAAATCCCATTGTATCATTCCAAAAGCTCCTTAAGCTGATAAGCAAGTTCAGCAAAGTCTCAGAATACAAAATCAATGTGCAAAAATCGCTAGCATTTCTATACACCAACAACAGGCAAGCTGAGAGCCAAATCCCAAATGAACTCCCTTTCACAGTTGCCACAAAGAGTATGAAATACCTAGAAATACAGTTAACAAAGGAAGTGAAGGATGTCTTGAAGGAGAATTACAAACCACTGCTCAAAGAGAACAGAAATGACACAAACAAATGGAAAAACATTCCATGTTCTTTGATAGGAAAATATTGTGAAAATGGCTATACTGCCCAAAGCAATTTATAGATTCAATGCTATTCCCATTAAACTACCCTTGACATTCTTCACAGAATTAGAAAAAAACAAACAATTAAAAAATTCATATGGAGGGCTGGGCGCGGTGGCTCATGCCTGTAATCCCAGCACTTTGGGAGGCTGAGGCGGGTGGGTCTCCAGGTCAGGAGATCGACACCATCCTGGCTAACATGGTGAAATCTCGTCTCTATTAAAAATACAAAAAAATTAGCCGGCCGTGGTGGTGGGTGCCTGTAGTCGCAGCTACTCGGGAGGCTGAGGCAGGAGAATGGCGTGAACCCGGGAGGTGGAGCTTGCAGTGAGCCGAGATTGCGCCACTGCACTCCAGCCTGGGTGACAGAGTGAGACTCCATCTCGAAAAAAAAAAAAATTCATATGGAACCAACAAGAGCTCACAAATCTAAGACAATCCTAAGCAGAAAGAACAAAGCTGTAGGCATCATGCTACCCAACTTCAAACTATACTACAGGGCTACTGTAACTGAAACAGCATAATACTGATACAAAAACAGATACATAGACCAATGGAACAGAATAGAGAACCCAGAAATAAAACCACATGCCTACAACCATCTGATCTTTAACAAGCCTGACAAAAGCAATGGGGAAAGGATTCCCTATTTCATAAATGGTGCTGAGAGAACTGGCTAGCCATATGAAAAAATTGAAGCTGAACTCCTTTCTTACACCATATACAAAAATCAACTCAAGATGGATTAAAGACTTAAATGTAAATCCCAAAACTATAAAAACCCTAGAAGTAAATCTAGGCAATACCATTCAGGACATAGGCACAGGCAAAGAGTTCATGACAAAGATGCCAAAAGCAATTGCGACAAAAGCAAAAATTGACAAATGACATCTAATTAAACTAAATAGCTTTTGCATAGCAAAGAAACTATCAACAGAGTGAACAGACAACCTATGGAATAGGAGAAAATTTTTGCAAACTATGCATCTGACAAACAACTAATATCCATCATCTATAAGGAACTTACACAAATTTACTAGAAAAAAAAAAAAACCCCATTATAAAATGGGCAAAGGACAAGAACGGATACTTCTCAAAAAATACATACATGTAGCCAAAAAACATATGAAAAAAAGGTCAGTATCACTGATCACTAGAGTTATGGAAATCAAAACCACAGTGAAGTACCATCTCACACCAGTCAGAATGGCTATCACTAAAAAGTAAAAAAAAACAAAAACAAAAACAAAAACAAAAAAACACATGCTGATGAGGTTATGGAGAAAAAGAAATGCTTTTACACTGCTGGTAGGAATGAAAATTAGTTGAATCATTGTGGAAGACAGTGTGACAATTCCTCAAAGACATAGAGAAAGAAATACCATTCAACCCAGCAATTCCATTTCTGGGTATATACCCAAAGGAATACAAATTGTTTTATTATAAAGACACATGCACATGTATGTTCATTGCAGCACTATTCACAATAGCAAATACATGGAATCGACCTAAATGCCCATCAGTGATAGACTAGATAAAGAAAATATGATACATATACACCATTAAACACTATGCACTGATAAAAAGGAACGAGATCATGTCCTTTACAGGGAGTTAGATGGAGCTGGAGGCTGTTAGCGAACTGAAGCAGGAACAGAAAACCAAATACCACATGTTCTCACTTATAAGTGATAGCTAAATGATGAGAGCACATGGACACATGAGGGGCAACAACACACACCAGGGCCTGTCATAGGGTGTGTGTTGGAAGGAGGAAAGAGGATCAGGAAGAATGGCTAGTGGATGCTGGGCTTAATACCTGGGTGATGGGATGACCAGTGCAGCAAACCACCATGGCACCTGTTTACCTATGTAACAAACCTGCATATCCTGCACATGTACCCCAAACTTAAAATAAAAGTTAGAAATTAAAAAAAAAACCCACAAAGTTGAAATAACATTAAAAAAATTTATTTAAAAACTAAAAATAAATGTAAATTTCAAGTTTTATGTGTATATATGTATGTGGAGAGGGTGAGGTTTTGTGTTAAAGATGATAAAATATGTAAGTTGCAAAAGACAGAGAGGAGTGTTTTTACTCTCAAAGAAAAATGGGAAGATTTGTTCTACCACATAGCAAGATTTACCTAAAAGCTATTTTAATGAGGAGAGTGTGCTGTTTATGCAGGGCTACACAAATAGAATAAAAAATTTAGAAACGGAAATACATATATCTGAACAATTGATATGTACTAGAGAAGGCGCTACAGCATAGCAAATGAATTGTTTTTTCAATAAGTGTACTAGGATAATTTTCTATTCACTGAAAATATAAAATATCACTCTTCTGTATCATTAATTAAAACATATTCTTGGTTTGTTCACATCCTTACTATAAAAGTCAAAGCAGTGAAGATGTTAAAAGATAATATATCAGAATGTATTCATGGCTTCTCAGAAAGAAGTTTCTGAAAGGACAAGTATAAATCAGAAATCATAAAGGCAAAGATGAGTAAACTTGATTGCATTATAATTAAAACTTGTATTAGTAAATAAAGACATTATAAACATACTAAAAATAAAATATACAAAGTAGACAACTATTTGTGATACATACTTAAAATTAGGATTCATAATACATAGATAATTATTACAAATTAATAGGAAAATCTCAGATAACCTAGTAAAGAGTATAAAAAGTCAATTCATACAAAAGTCAGTTAATAAAAAAAGTTTAAATGAGTAATTCATTTATGAAAGCAAACATTAGAATGCAAATAAAAATCTCAACAAAATAAAAACCATATATATTCATAAAATTGGCAAAATAAATCAGACGTCTGATCATTTTAGGTGTTGGCAAGGATATATAGAAATAGGAATAACTATATTCTACTAGAGGAAACTGTTGATATTGGCAGTGATATTTTTATCATATTTACTACATGTTTATTGTGAACAGACGCATACACATCATTATAGTCTGAATGTTTGTGGTCCCCTCAGGTCATATGTGAAAATCCTAAAACCCAGGTGATGCTATGGGAAATAGATCTATATTTCTATCTTGTTTAGGCCAGAAGTATTTTGTACTTTGTTACAGGAGCAAAACCAGAATTCTAGTTAATATAGCTAGAAAAAACTAGCAGGAAAGAAATTAGAAAACACGTTATTGGAGAACCTGGAAAATAATCATGACAATCTGGCCCAAATAAATGGTCTCTGGAAACTCTATGAGAGCTTTAAGACTGAAGACTCTTTAAGTCTAAATATCCTCTAATTAGCAAAAATGTGAATTTTGAAACTAAGAGTAGCTCTTTTCTATCACTAATTACTCTGAGTATGTTTATGTACAGTATAAGAATACACAATCTGCAATATACTGAAAGTTTCTAAACATCTAAATCCTTAGATGTTGTGATTGGTATCTACACTTCTGGGGAAGATAGATAAGATCTATGGTCCTAGGTTCACAGCTAAAGAAAGCTGTCTGTTTAATTCTCAGGTGATACAGGGACACACACAGGTGCTAACTTGGAGGCCTCATTAGGACTTCTGAAGCATTTGCTCTCAGCCTATAAACAATTTGGTGTTTAGTATGTGTATGTGTTTGTTCAGCTTTTTTTTTTTTTTTTTTTTTCGAGACAATCACTCTGTCGCCCAGGCTGGACTGCAGTGGTGCGATCTCGGTTCGCTGCAATGTCTGGCTCCTGGGTTCAAACAATTCTCATGCCTCAGCCTCTCGAGTAGCTGGGACCACAGACATGCGCCACCACGCTCGGCTAATTTTTAGGTATTTTTAGAAGAGACGGTGTTTCACCATGTTGGACAGGCTGGTCTTGAACTCCTGACCTCAAGTGATCCGTGTTCAGTTTATTATTAAAGCAACTTGATTATTATTATTATATTAGTATTTGTTTATTTTTGAGACAGGTCTTCTAGGCTAGAGAGTAGTGGTGCGATTACAGCTCACTGCAGCCTCGACCTTTTGGGCTCAAATGATCTTCCGCCTCAGCCTTCCAAATAGATGGGACTACAGGCATGCACCATCGTGCCTGGCTCATTATTATCTTTTTCTAAATTACTAACAGCAGAAATTGCAATTCACTAAGGCAGAATGGGCAATAAACTACTTAGATTTTCTTTTCCTTTTTCATTTTCAGTCTTAGTTGTTCTCTATTACCACCCACTGTGTATCAGCAGCTGCATCACAATCAGGCCAATAGCTTAGACAGTCCACATATATATAATAACACCACCATCCTTACAGGTAGTCAATAGACTACAATAGAAATTTACCTTTGCATTCAGACTTGATTTCAAGTTTTCAAATAGTCATATACTATTTTTGATTTGCACCAAGTAATTTAATCTGCTTAGAGCTCAATCCCTCATTAATAAAATGTAACATCTGCCATGCCTTTTTCAAAGGAGAAGCAACGGAGCAAATTCTGAAGGAAAATAACATGGGCCTGAATCTTGACTTTGCCATTATCTAGTCATACATTCTTGAGTATATCAGCAAAATTTTCTAACCCTCATTTTTCTCATCTGACCAAAGGATAAATACACACACAGCAGGATTTTTATCAAGATTAAATGAGTTAATGGGTGTGAGAGTATATAGCACAAGACCTCACACTAGTGAACCCTTAAAAAGCTTATTTAATTAATTTATTGTCATTTGGGATTTTAGGAAATATCAAATAAGGTAACAATGAGAAAGTATTTTAAAGTAATATACAACTCTTAGAAAATGTCATAGTCTCAAATAACTACTTTCCTTAGAAAGTGCACCTCTCCATATATCATTTAGAGAATGTGTCTTCTCAGTCTACAGTTGTTGATAATATCAACAGTAGTATATGGAAAAAAATAGAGTGATAATTCAGTTCCTATTAAAATTTAAATCTTGTTTTCTTTTCTATTAAATACTAGGAACAACAATTATTTCTGATTTATTTATGCCCTACTCCATTATTAAAATATTTTAACAGATTAACAATATAGATTACAAGGCAAACAAATAGATTTCCAAATGTCTTCATTTTACTTCATATTAGCTTTCTGCACAATAGAAACTCAGCTGACCTCATGGATTTTTCTACCGTTTGGACTTTTCTACCAAAGAAATTAACTTAATAAGTAAATTAATCTTTATAGTACCTAAAGTAATTACTATTTTTTCTTCAAATAAAATGGCAAAAAAATAGAAATGGGCTACGGCTTGGACAAATTATATAAATTGCGTCTTCTCAAAAATGTAATTGGCTACTTTAACATAACAAGAGTTCAAATAAATTTGACTGGAAGTGTTTTTTTTCTAGTACACAGTGCAAAATTCATAGAATTCATATTTTATAAAAATTGTTCATGCAGGTGAAGAAAACTGTGCCCAAATTTGTGCTCAAACACCATTTGGAATGAGATGGCTTAAAAATCTATAGCTCAATGAGAAAATAAGATTAGTGAAAAAATCACTTCACTTTTTTTAATGAGCATGCTCACTATGCTACCCACTTATAGTAAGTTATGCAATGTAATGTTTTCTCAGAGGAAGATTTAAGAACAACATGTAAATCACAAAAGACAAGGCTTATTCTTTATTTCTGTTTTTTAAAGTTTATTTTAAATAAAATATATTTTAAACACATTTAAAGAATTTCTTTAAACAATAAAAAATGCCTCAGTTAATTTATTTTTATAATTTCCAGTAAACTATTTGAATATCAGATTTCTTCAAATAAAAGCATTAATTTATTTCTGGATTATATAAAATTGCCATATATTAAGATTAAAATTTTTAATGTGCACTGTTTATAGTTGTTCCCTGGTGTTCTTTTAACAATAAATTAAATTTATTTATTTAGAATATTAACCATCACACTATAAGGAGAGTAAAATTTAAAATATAAACATTCTTTCTAAACACCCCAAATCTGATTAGAAACAGTATAGTTATGCCAACAAGAATAAGGAAAAAGTCAATTACATTTTGTGGTATGAGGAACAAAATGAGTTGAGGGAGAGAGTTCTGTATTTTATGGTGGAAACTAATTTAGTATAGGCATTAAAGAATGGAGCAAATTTGAATGATTCTTATGAGGTGAGACAATCATATATGTTGGGAAAATATTATAAAAACATGGTTATGATATGTACTTTTGGTGAAAAATAAACATATCAGTTTGTCATAATCAAAGTAGTCATATGAAAAATAATGAAAAACAATGCCAGATAGAAAAAAATATGGTCAGGTACTAGGACAGCCTTAAATGCTAAGCAAAAGTAAATTAATTTGATACAATAAGAAATAAATTGTCACTAAAGCACTGGGATAGTACTAGACTAATAGTATCATTCTACCGAGTAAAACGGATTTTAATTATATAATATTTAAAATATATAGACATGTATTCAAAAACTTTGAAACTTTTTCTGTTGCCTTAAGTCAAGGTAAAAAGTATATCATTTAATTATAGCAATGATAACAAAATAATAATATTGAGTGCTTACAAAATTTTAGACTCTATATACTAAAGGCTATTTGTGTATTAACTTGTTTATTCCTTGTAAATTCCTTTTTACAGATGAGAATACAGCTCTATAGTTCAGCTTCTTTATCTCTACCCTCCAATGCAGATATAAGTTTTATAAGTAAGCCTGATACTTTGTAAAATAGGAAAAAAAACCTCAATATCCATTTTCAGTATTTTCTCTCCATAGTTTCAATGTGTTTGAAAACAATTATTTTCTTAATCATTGTTAAAAGGTCACCTTTATTGTGAAGATATCTGCATCTTCTATTTATTTACTCAAATAATATCTATTAGGTTTCATATGACAGAGAGCCACCTGTCATTGATAAAACACGTCAACAATTTTGAATAATTGCTTTCTTTCCTTCTTTCCTTGGTAAAAGAAAAATTCAAAATTCACCTTAAAGTTTAATAAAGCCTTTCACGGTTACCTTCCGGTAACCATGAAAACTGTGTGGTTCAAAATTTGTGACTCACTGTTTCATTGTGATATATTTTAAAGATTCTAATATATTTCAAGGTCTATTCATATAAACTTAGCTACATCAAAAATAACTGATATTATATGCTTTAACTGCCTTTGATGCCTGTTTCTTCTTTTTAATATGCATGCTTAGATTTAGTTTTTTAATATTTACTTATTTTTATTGATACAGAATAGATGTCATATTTTCAAGGCACTTGAAATATTATGATACATTCATGTAACGTGTAATAGTACAATCAGTGTAATTTGGATATACCTCAAACACCTTTTCTTTCTACTGGGAAAATATGAATTCTTCTAACTATTTTGAAATAACAATAGATTATTTTCAACTATAGTCACCCTACTTTATTTTTTAAATGCTGGATCTTATTCCTTTTATCTACCTGATTTTTGTAACCATTAATAAACTTTTCTTTATACTTTCCCTTCCCCTACCTTTTCTGGCCTCTAATAACCACCAATCTACACTCTATTTTCCTGAAATCCACGTTTTTAGCTCCCCTGTATAAGTGAGAACATGGAATATTTATCTTTCCATGACTGGTTTATTTTGCTTAACATAATGACCTCCAGCTTTTTCCATGTTGTTGCAAATGACATTAGTTCATCCTTTTTATGGCTAATAATATTCCATTGTGTATATCTGCCATGTTTTCTTTATCCATCCATCCACTGATGGATACTTAAGTTGATTTTCATATTTTGAATATTGCAACTAGTGCTGCAATAAACACGAGAGTGCAAAAATCTTTTGACATATTGGTTTTCTTCCTTTTGGATATACATCCGGTAGTGGATTGCTAGATCATATGGTAGTTCTATTTTTAGTTTTTTGAGGAACCTCTATACTGTTTTCCACAATGGTTAATTTATATTCTCACCAACAGTGTACAGGGATTGCCCTTTCACTATTTGCTTGCCAGCATCCATTATTTTTTGTCTTTTGGATAAAAGCCACAACTGAGTTGAGATGGTATTACATTGTGGTACTGATTTGCATTTCCTTGATGACTAGTGATGCTGAGCATCTTTAAAAATGTGTCAATTGACCATTTATGTCTTATTTTGAGAAATATCTATTCAGATCTTTTTCTCATTTTTTAATCCGATTATTTCTTTTTTGCTATTGAGCTGTTTGAGTTCTTTATATATTCTGGTTATTAATCCTTTGTAGGATAGATAGTTTGCAAATAATTTTTCCCATTCTGTAGATTTGTCTCTGAACTTTATTATTTCCTTTGCTGTGTAAAAGCTTTTTAGCTTGATGTAATCTTATTTGTTCAGTTTTGCTTTTGTTGCATTAGCTTTTGAGGTCTTACCCCAAAATATCTTTGCACAGACAAGTATCTTGAAGCATTTATCCCAATGTTTACTTCCACTTATATCATAGTATCTGGTCTTAGAATTAAGTGTTTAATCCATTTAGATTTGAATTTTGTATAGGATGAGAGGTAGGATATAGCTTTATTCTTCTGCATAGATTACCCAGTTTTCTTGGCACCATTAATGGAATAGAATGTCTTTTTCCCAGTGGATGTTCTTGGCACCTTTGTTGAAAATGAGTTAGCTAAAAATGCACACATTTATTTCTGTTATTACCATGCTGTTTTGATTTATATGGCTTTGTAGTATATTTTGAAGTCAGGTAGCTTGACACCTCCAGCTTTGTTACTTTTGTTCAGGATTGCTTTGGCTATTTGGGCTTTTTGTCATTCCATACAAATTTTAGGATCTTTCCTATTTTTGTAAATAATGTCATTGTTATTTTGATAGGGATTACATTGAATCTATAGATTGCTTTGGGTAGTATGGTCATTTTAACAATCTTAATTCTTCCTATCCATGAGCATAAGCAACTTTTCCATTACTTTGTGTCCTCTTCAATGTCTTTCATCAGTGTTTTGTAGTTTTCCTTATAGAGATATTTCACTTCTTTAGATATATTTACTCCTATGTATTTTACATATTTTTGTACCCATTATAAATGAGATTGTGTATTTCTTTTTTAGACTGTTGTTCACTGTTGGTATATAGAAACAGTGATACTGATTTTTGAAAGTTGATTTTATATTCTACAACTTTACTAAATTTATCAGTTCTAACAGTTTTTTTTACAGTCTTTATGTTTTTCTAATATAAGATCATGTTATTTGTGAACAAATATAACTTGACATTTTCCTTTTTAACTCAGATGCCCTTTATTTCTTTCTATTGTCTAATTGCTCCGTCTGGGACTTCTAGCATTATGTTGAATAAAAGTGATGAATATTGGTATTGTCTTGTTTCAGATGTTGGATGAAAGGCTTTCAGTTTTTCCTTGTTTAGTATAATGTTAGCTGTGGGTTTGTCATACATGATTTATATTGTTTTGAGTTATGTTTCTTCTATACCCAGTTTGTTGAGAGTTTCTCTTAATGTGAAGAATCATGTTTATTGATTTGTTTATGTTGAGCCAACCTTGCATCCCTGGAATGAATCCCACTTGATCAAGGTGTATGTTCTTATTAATGTGCTGTTTAGTTTAGCTTGTGAGTATTTTGTGGAGGATTTTTGGTATATATGTTCATCAGGGATATAGGCCTGTGGTTTTTTTGTTATTGTTGTACCCTTGTCTGGTTTTGGTACTAGGATAATGCTAAACTCATAGAATGAGTTTGGAAATATTCCTTCTCCTTCAATTTTTTGAATAATTTTAGTAGAAGTAGTAAAAATGTTTGGTAGAATTCAGCAGTGAAGCCATCAGGTCTTGAGCTTGTTACCTGTCATTGGTTGGTTCAGATTTTCTATATCTTCACTGTTCAATCTTAGTAGGTTGTATGTGTTACAAAATTTATTTATTTATTTTAGGCTTTCCAATTTGTTGATGTAATAGTCTCTAATGTGCCTTTTGTTTCTGTAGTATCATTTGTTTTATCCCTTTGTATTTCTCATTTTATTCATTTTGGTCTTCTCTCTTTTTTCCTAGTTTGCTTTAACTGTTTTCAGTTGTGTTTATCTTTTAAAACATCAACTTTTCATTTGTTGACCTTTTGTAAATGTTTTAGTCTCCATATCCATTTATTTCTGCTGTGATTGTTTTATTTCCTTCTTTCTACTAATTTTGGGTTTGGTTTGTTTTTGCTTTTTTAGTAATTTAGATGCATCATTAGGTTGTTTAAAGTCTCTACTTTTTTGATATAGATGTTTATTGCTGTAAACTTCCCTCTTAGTTGTTTAATTTCCATGTATTAGTGTACTTTCCAAGGTTCCTTATATTATTGATTTCTGGTTTTATTCTGTTGTGGTCAGAAAATATACTTTAGATGATTTCAACTTTTTAAAATTTGTTGAGACTTGTTTTGTGGCCTAACACAAGGTCTATTCCATGTGCTAATGAGAGAAATTAGTATTCTGCAGGAGTTGGGTGAAACATTCTGTAAGTATTAGTTAAGTGTATTTGGTCTAGTATGTAATTTTTTTGTTGATTTTTCTGTCTGCATCCAGATTTTCTGTCTCTGTCCATTACTAACAGTAACATGTAGAAGTCCCCTACTATTATTGCATTGCAGTCTCTCTCTTGCTTTAGATATATTAATATTTGCTTTATATCATTTATATCAAGGTGTTCCCCTGTAGAGTGCACATATATTCATAATTGTTATATAGTCTTGCAAAACTGATTCCTTTATCATTATATAGTGACCTTCCTTGTCTCTTTTTACAGTCTTTTAATCTGATGTAAGTATAACTACTACTGCTTTTATTGGTTTCCATTGGCATGGAATATCTTTTTCATCTTTTCCCTTTCAGTCTGTGTGTGTCTTTATAGTTGCAGTGGGTTTCTTGTAAGCACCATATAATTGGGTCTTCTTTTCATCCATTCAGCCACTCCATCTTTTAATTGGAGAATTTAGTCCATTTACACTCAATGTTATTATTGATACAAACTTACTACTGCTGTTTTGTTACTTGTTTTCTGGTGTTTTGTAACTCTTCTCTTTTTTTCTTCCTTTCTTACTTTATTTGTATTTAAATGAAGTTATTTGTAAAAAACTAAAACAAACTAAAAAGCTTTACACTTTTTGTAATCTTCTGCACATATTGACTTTTTTATCTCAGTTTATACCTTGTATTTATTTTGAGATAGCATCTCACTCTGTCACCCCAACTGGAGTGCAGTGGCACAGTATCAGCTCACTGCAACCTCCATCTCCTGGGGTCAAATGTGTCTCGTGCCTCAGCCTTCCGAGTAGCTGGGACTACAGGTGTGCACCACCACACCTGGCTAATTGTTTGTTTGTTTGTTTGTTTTTGAGGCAGAGTCTTGCTCTGTTGCCCAGGCTGGAGTGCAGTGGCCGATCTCAGCTCAATGCAAGCTCCACTTCCTGGGTTCACGCCATTCTCCTGCCTCAGCCTCTCGAGTAGCTGGGACTACAGGCGCCCACCACCACGCCCGGCTAATTTTTTGTATTTTTAGTAGAGATGGGGTTTCACCATGTTAGCCAGGATGGTCTCAATCTCCTGACTTCATGATCTGCCTGCCTTGGCCTCCCAAAGTGCTGGGATTACAGACGTGAGCCACCATGCCCAGCCACACCTGGCTAATTTTTGTAGAGATGAGGTTTCACCATGTTGGCCAGGCTGGTCTTGAATTCCTGGCCTCAAGTGATCCACCCTCCTCAGCCTCCCAAAGTGCTGGGATTATAGGCATGAGCCACCACACCTGGCCTGGTTTATACATTTTTATATTGCCCATCTCTTAACAAGTTTCTGTAAATATTATTTTAATAGATTTGTTTTTTTACTCTACATTAGAGATATACTTACTATACTTACTATTACCAGTGGGTTTTATACCTTCAAATGTTTTCTTTTTGCATATTAGTGTCTTTTTCTTTCAGAACAAATAACTTCTTTTAGTATTTGTTGTAAGATGGATACAGTGTTGATTAATTCCCTCAGCTTTTGTCTGGGAAAGACTTTATGTCCTCTTTACATTTGAATGATAGCTTTGCTGGGAACAATATTCTTCTTTGGCAGTTTTTCTTTGCATACTTTGAATATGTCATCCTATTCCCTCCTGGCCTATATGGTTTCCATTAAGAAGTCTTCTGCCAGATAAATTGGAGCTCCTTTTTATCTTATTATTTTTTTCTTGTTGCTTTTAGGATCCTGTCTTTGTCCTTGGACTTTGGTTGTTTGATTATTATATGCCTTGTGGTAGGCTCATTTGGATTAAATCTTTTCAGTGATCTCTGCCATCCTGTGCTTGGATATTTGTATCTTTTTATACATTTGGAAAATTTTCTTTTATTATTTCTTTGAATAAGCTTTCAACTCCTTGCTCTTTTTCAACTCCACTTGAATATCAATAATTCTTAGATTTTCATTCCTTTTCATTCTTTATTCCTTTTTTGCCCTCTGATTGTGTATTTCCAAAAAGCCTGTCTTCAAGATCATTGAATCTTAACTCTGTTTGATCTATTGAGCTGTTAAAAATTCTAATGTATTATTCAGTTCCACAAATATATTTGTTTCAGGATTTCTGCTTGCTTTTTAAAAATTATTATTTCAATCACTTTGTCAAAAGTTTCTGAATTGCTTCTCTGTGTTATCTTGAAGTCCACTGAATTTTCTTACTGCTAATCCTAATTCTTGATCTGAGAGCTCACATACTGCCATTGCACATTGTCACACTAACTTCTTGCTTTGTCCATTTGGGGAGGTCATGATTTCCTCTTTGTTGTTGTTCTTATGAATGTGTGTCTTTTGCTTTGAAAGATAGTGATTTATTTCAGTCTTCTATGTCTGACTTGTTTTAGTTTTTTTTGAATATGTTTGCTTACAGATTGCTTGCAATTTGCCCACTGAATTTTCTTTATGCTAGGTTACCCTTTCCTTTTCAGCAGATGGTGTCTTAAGCCCAGGTTTGCCTTAGCTGTAGCAAGCATTCAGAATGCTGCTTGTCCCAATGGGGGAGGTCCCAAGGGAAATACCCAAGCTGTGTGCGAAGGCTGGCTAGGGCTTTGTGCCTAGGGGACCCATGGAGCATGCCTCCTACCACATGGTGCTGCTGAACAGCCACTTTGGTTTGGTATCTTCTTTGGCTGAGATGAACAGCAAGTCTGAGGATGCTCATTCCTTTGTCACTGGCTGCCCTCAGGGTTTTTGTTTGTTTCTTTGTTTGTTTTCCTTTACTGGTACTTGCAATGTGTCCTGTGAGTTGAGGAAGAGACAATTCTCACGTGCAAAGTAATTCATGATGGTGGGGAAGCTGGTTGTCTGCCTTGATGTTACTTATTTCATTGTAGAAACTATGAATCCAGGAGAAATTTTCTATGAATATGATGCCTGGCAGACTGGAGAAGAGTCATTGTGGATACGGAAGTCCAATTCTCTTACCATCTGCTAGAAGTTTTTTCATTTCTCTGTGGTTCTAGAGATGGTCCCTTCCTAAGATTGGAGTTTTGGGTTATTGCTGGTTGTAATCTTGGTGCAAGATATTTGGTTTTGGTTTTCTATAGAGAGGAATGAAGCCAGATTGCTTCCACTCTGCCATTTTGGTGATGTCACTTTCTTCAATGTCTTTGTTACGATAATGCCTGTGAATTCTGTGTTAGAGAAATATCTCTCACACCTTATTTCTGAATTCTTAAAAATATTCTATTCAAAGAAGGAATCACACCAGTGGTTAGTCTACCATGGTTACTTGAGCAAATATATTCTGAATTACCTACTTTTTCAGTAATTTACACTAAAAATAGTTGTTTTTTTATTTTCTTTATTGAAATAAAGAAAATTTTGTTTGTAAATTTGTAATTTTATGTATTTGGTTTGTAAACATTTCAAATATTTAAAATTTTGTTTTGCCTTTCAAAAGTATGTTTTCAGCAATGAATCTTGTTCAATTGTTAGTCATATTATTTTCCACATAAATTTTAGATTTTTTAAAACTACTCAAGGAAAAATAAGTATTCATTTAATACTATGCAGCTTCTTATTTTTAATATTCTATTGTTGGTAACCTTAAAATATGTTTCTAAAATTTATCATTAAGTAAAGTAAAATTTATTAAAGTTTTTACTAAATTTATTGTGTAATTTTAAACATTGTTGAAAAAAGATTTAAAGAATGTATTATCTTCAAATTTTGTAGTTACTGTTTATAATTTGCATCTGATTATAGTGTCATTCTATGTTTATCATATATCTTACTGTATTATATACTATAAGATCAAGATTATGGTTAATATCAGTGTTTGCAAATCCATGATTCATACAGACACTTAAAAATATTGAATATATGACTGATTTCTTGTCACCATCGATAAGATCATTGTTATTTTTACCTTGTAACATGGCTGATGAAAAATATTCGCCAAGAATGGGCAAA
Source organism: Hylobates moloch (assembly GCF_009828535.3). Lineage (NCBI taxonomy): Eukaryota > Metazoa > Chordata > Mammalia > Primates > Hylobatidae > Hylobates > Hylobates moloch. The sequence goes on from NW_026652279.1 coordinate 122,643,668, forward strand.
GAAAGTCATTTATTTTTTGTTTATTTGTACTTGCACAATTACTATTGACTTCAACCTATGGTTTCCTTGTAGAGTTCTTTTAAAGCTACTTGTCCATTTCCTGAGAATATTTAGTTAAAATCACATCATATATTCCATAATGTCATTAACCAGGTGCATATAACCTGAAAAAAATGACAGAGGGTGCTACTGTCAACCACTTGACCATATAGAATTCTTACGCTTCCTAAAAATCTTGCTGGCCATATGTGCAAGGGGACCATCTGACCTACAACCAAGCAGTATGTTCAATGTCAATTCATACACCAAAAACCAGTAAAGTACAACATCTTTATTATTATTAAAAGAAATGAAAGAGTTAATGCAATATACTCTCCCATTATAATAATACTTTTTTTGTTTTTCTCTTGGGTATTATAGTCTCTGTTCAATGAGAAGTGTGAATTGAAATTGAAAGAGATTATTAGTGCAGAGATATGAGAAAGGAAGTTACTGGAAGAATCTCAATGAGATATGATAAATGTATGGAGACTGGTCCTATAATCAGTTTGGATTCCTATGAACAATTTTCTTAACCAACTTTATACCTCACCCACAAAGCACCTGAAAGATGCAACATATAGTTTGGTTAATCTAAGCTGAACGTACTCTTTTCTTTAATCTTGAGCTACCAGATAATTTGTTCTTTATTTAATTTAAATCATTTATATATTCATTCCTCTAACAAATATTTATTGGGAATAGTATACGTGGCAGGTATTTTTTTTCTTCTAGGCCACGGCATACATACAGCATAAAGCAATTTAAACAGAAACCTCTGTTTTGGGAAGCTTATGTTCACCATCTACTGTCAACATTCCCATCTCCCAAACACTGTTCCCATTTCTAGGGATAAAGGATAAATAGCTGGGGCCCGAGGACCTCACAGTTTAGTTGAGGAGTTAAAAATGCCAAAAGTAAAAATAAATGTCGGAGCTCTACCAGATAACAAAAGAGTAAATCAGACCTTTAGATTGCCTATTATATGATGAAAGAAACGCTGTATTCATCTTAGTGATTGATTATAGTAAAGAAAAAAGAAGCAGTAAAAAATCAAGTGGCTGGTACGCTACAAAAGGGATCACACTCATGCCAAAAAATACAGCTACAACAAAGGAAGATAATGAGATGATGGCAAGCAAATTACGTGGGTTTTATTATATGTAAATTAGTTTATCTAGAATTTCAGCTCATGGCTGTTTACATTTTGTAGATATTTGTTAATGCTAATTTATACATGTTTTCATATTTTCACATGATTATTAAAGCAGTTTTCCAAAATCTCTGATAATAAACCAAGAAGTTCAAAGTTTAAGAGAAGCCAGTGTGGGCCAGGCACAGTGACTCAGGCCTGTAATCTCCGCACTTTGGGAGGCCAAAGCAGGCAGATCACCTGAGTTCGTGAGTTCGAGACCAGCTTGACCAACATGGTGAAACCCTGTCTCTACTAAAAATACAAAATTAGCCATGGCATGGTGCCGCATGCCTGTAATCCCAGCTACTTGGGAGGCTGTCAGGAGAATCGCTTGAACCAGGGGGGCAGAGGTTGCAGACAGCTGAGATCGCACCATTGCACTCCAGCCTGGGCAACCAGAGTGAAACTCTTGTCTCAGAAAAAAAAAAAAAAAGAAAAAAAAAAAGAAGCTGGTGTGATTAATTAGGCCTTAAATGCAATTAACAAAATTTCCTCAAAAGCTGTTATAATTCCAGCAATATATATTTTAAAAAGCATAAGAGAAAGGAATACTGTGAGCTTAACTAAAGACAAAATTAATATTAAATTGAAATTTTTTAAAAAATATCTCAAAATGACATTCCCAATTCTAAAAATGGTAGAGAAGTTGAGACAACTAGTAAGGGCTGTGAATAGCAATGCATCCCTGGAATGATGTGCATTGTGGCTAATGGTAATGTTGCTCAGGTGCATGAATTTTGTATATGAAGGAAGCTTTGACTCAGCATGTAATTAGTGAGTGTACAGAAAAAAGTGATATATAATTTTATGTATAATGTTGTGCTATTGAAAGGATTAAAAACCTTTTTTATGTGTCTGCACATACAGCATAGTGTTTGAGAAAGCTGTTATTTCTTAAGACTAGCAAACCTTTAATGATCGTAGATTAATTAAATACAGTATTTGTAATACCTATTTACTTCATCCCAGGTATTCAAAATTTATTTTAAAAAACTAGAGTATATAATTTTTGTTGAATTTTATACCTGCAATTTCAGGTTATTAATATAATTAAGTAGTCAAGTGTTTTTCGGGTCCCATTCATTCCTCAGGAGCTATTTAGAACCCTAGCCAATCCATCTTCTGTTTTGTGGACTCTGTGCACAATGAAGGAAATCTGCAAATAATAAATGACAAAAAATTACAGTATCATAAATTCAGCAGTAAGTGACAGAGGCTTCCTGTATCACAGTGAAATGGCAGTATTTTCACACAAAATGCATCAGGGGAGCAATCTTTCTTTTAGTTTTATTTTTTATAGGAAAAATTCCTCCTTTATCAAAACATGTTTTTAAAGCCTCCTTCACAATTTATAAATGACTGTTTCAGTATTATTGAGTGAACATAGCATCTTTGACGTATTAAGTGACACTTGGTGTCTACTGAAACAGGAGAGGAAAGTCACTAGGTAAGAATTCGGGTCAGAGATGGGAATTACAGGTATCTTTCATATAATTACTCATAAAATCACTTGCTAGCATAAGAGGGGGAATAATTATTCACGTTTCTTATGTTTTGATAATATAAATTGGTGTTTGGGAGCACATAAAAAGAACCATGACATGAAAGCACAATATATATATTTCATAACTGTTATTGAAATGTGAACCAGGCTTTAACTCAGTAAAGGAACCAGACCTTACATTGCATATGTGTGATCATGGCATTTGATATGTCTTTTATAACACACATTTTGCCTTTAATGATACTGAAGTTTCTCAAAGCAGTCCGAGTAAAAGCTGAAGTTCTTTCTAAAGCATACAATTAAACGTTTTTTGTTTGTTTGTTTGTTTTTTGTTTTTTGGGGATGGAGTCTCACTCTGTTGCCCAGGCTGGAGGTGCAGTGGCGTGATCTCGGCTCACTGCAAGCTCCGCCTCCCCAGTTCAAGCAATTCTCCTGCCTCAGCCTCCCGAGTAGCTGGGATTACAGGTGTGCACCACCACACTCAGCTAATTTTTGTATTTTTAGTAGAGACGGGGTTTCACCATGTTGGTCAGGCTTGTCTCAAACTCCTGACCTCGTGATCCACCCACCTTGGCCTCCCAAAGTGTTGGGATTACAGGTGTGAGCCACCATGCCTAGCTGAGGTCTTTTTAATGGGGTATGCACATGTTCTCACTTATAAGTGTGAGCCAAACAGTGAGCGCACATGGACATAAACATGGACGCTGCGGACTACTAGAAGGAAAAAAAAACTACCTATTAAATGTTCACTTCCTGGGTGAAGGATTCCATACCCCAAACAACATCACACAATATTCCCATGTAACCAACCTGTAATGTACCCCTTTATCTAAAATGAAAGTTTAAATTTAAAATTAATTAAGTAATTAAGTAAAAATAAAATGGTTATGTGAACCAATGAGGTGAAAGACTTGTATACTGAAAACTGAAAAACATTGCTGGAAGAATTCAAATAAGACACAAATAAATGGAAAGTATTGTGTTCATCAAAGATTTAATACTGTTATCAATATTACCCAGAGCAAATCTAAAGATTCAATTCAATTTCTATCAAAATCCTGATGTGTTTTGTACAAATAGGAAAATCTATTCTGAAATTTATGTGGAATCTCAAAGAACACCACATGGTGAAAACAATTTTGAGAGAGAAGAACAAAGTTGGAGGTCTCACACTTCCTGATTTCAAAACTTATTACATAATATGGTACTGACATTCAAAAAAACAATGTGGTACTGGCATAAAGACAGACATATAGGACAATGGAATAGAATAGAGAGCACAAAAATAAATCCTCACACATATAGTCAAGTAATTTTTGACAAGAATGCCCAGATCATTCAAGAAGGAAAGACTTTTTTTTTTTTTTTTCAACAAACAGTATTGGAAAACTGGATATTCACATGCATGAAAATGTTGTTGGATCCTTACCCTAAACCTAATGCAAAAAGTAACTCAAATTGGATCAAGGACCTAACCATAAGAGATAAAACTATAAAACTGTTAGAAGGAAACAGTAGAAAACCTTCCTGAATTCGGATTTCACAAAGATCTCCTGGATATAACACCAAAAGCTCAAGTTACAAAAGAAAATATAGACAAATTGGGCTACATCAAAATTAAAAGTCTGGTGAATCAAAAGACATTATAAACAGAGTAAAAGGGAATATACAGAATAGGGGAATATACTTGGTAGTCATATATTTGGTAAGGGGTTAATAACCAGACTAAATAAAAAAAATGCATACAATTCAACAATGACAATAAAGAAATAATTAAACAATGGGCAAAAATTTTGAATAGATATTTCTCCCATGAAGATGCACAAATGGCCAATAACTACAAGAAAAGATGCTCAAAATCACTAAATATTAAGGAAATGCAAATTAAAGCCAAAATGAGATAGGCACTTAATGCCCATAAGAATGACTACTTTCAAACAAACAGCCCATGTAATAAGCGTTGACTAGGGTGTGGAGAAATTGGAATACTAGTCCACTGCTGGTGGAAATGTAATATGGTGCAGCTGCTATGAAAAACACTGTGGAGTTTCTTCAAAACATTATAAATAGATCATCATGTGATCCAGCAATTCCACTTCTGGTATACCTAAAATAATTGAGAGCAGGAATTCAAATAATTATTTGTGCACCCATGCTTGCAACAGCATTATTCACAATTGCCAACAGGTGCAAAAAAACCAAGTGTCCCTTGACAAATAAATAGGTAAACAAAATGTGAAATATACACACCATGGAATTCGATTCAGCCTTAAAAAGGAAGAATTTCTGACACATGCTACAATATGGTTGAACCTTGAAGACATTATGCTAAGTGAAATAAGCTAGTCACTAGAATACAAATATTGTATGATTTCAATTTTATGAGTTACCTAGAGTAGTAAAATTTATAGAGAAAGACAGCAGAAGGGGCTGTGTGGTGGAGAAAAAGGGGAGTTATTGTTTAATGGGCATGAAATTTTAGTTTTGATGAAAAGGTTCCAGAGATGAGTGGTGACAATGGTTGCACACCAATATGAATGTTTTTAATACCACTGACTAGACACTTAAAATGGTTAATATGATAAATTCTGTTATGCCTATTTCACCACAATAAAAAAAGTTTTAAAACTGACTTATGTGTAGAAGGGGCGGTTCTGAGATGGCCGAATAGGAACAGCTCCAGTCTACAGCTCCCAGCGTGAGCGACGCAGAAGACTGCTGATTTCTGCATTTCTAACTGAGGTACTGGGTTCATCTCATTGGGACTGGTTGGACAGTGGGTGCAGCCCGCAGAGTGTGAGCCAAAGCAGGGCAGGGCATCGCCTCACCCAGAAAGCACAAGGGGTTGGGGAATTCCCTTTCCTAGCCAAGGGAAGCCATGACAGACAGCACCTGGAAAATCGGGACACTACTGCCCTAATACTGCTCTTTTCCAATAACCAGTACCAGCCACTGCAAAAACATGCCAAATTGTAAAGACCATTGGTGCTAGGAAGAAACTGCATCAACTAACGAGCAAAATAACCAGCTAACATCATAATGACAGGATCAAATTCACACATAACAATACTAACCTTAAATGTAAATGGGCAAAATGCCCCAATTAAAAGACACAGACTGGCAAATTGGATAAAGAGTCAAGACCCTTCAGTGTGCTGTATTCAGGAAACCCATCTCACGTGCAGTGACACACATAGGCTCAAAATAAAGAGATGGAACAAGATCTACCAAGCAAATGGAAAACAAACAAACAAAAAAAACAGGGGTTGCAATCCTAGTCTCTGATAAAATAGACTTTAAACCGACAAAGATCAAGAGACAAAGAAGGCAATTACATAATGGTAAAGGGATCAATGCAACAAGAAGAGCTAACTATCCTAAATATATATGCACCCAATACAGGAGCACCCAGATTCATAAAGCAAGTCCTTAGAGACCTACAAAGAGACTTAGACTCCCACACAATAATAATGAGAGACTTTAACACCTCACTGTCAACATTAGACAGATCAATAAGACAGAAACTTAACAAGGACATCTAGGACTTGAACTCAGCTCTGCACCAAGCAGACCTAACAGACATCTACAGAACTCTCCACCTGAAATCAACAGAATATACATTCTTCTCAGCATCACATCGCACTTATTCCAAAATTTACCACATAGTTGGAAGTAAAGCAATCCTCAGCAAATGTTAAAGAACAGAAATAATAACAAACTGTCTCTCAGACCACAGTGTAATCAAATTAGAACCCAGGATTAAGAAACTAACTCAAAACTGCACAAACACATGAAAACTAAACAACCTGCTCCTGAATGACTACTGGGTACATAAAGAAATGAGGGCAGAAATAAAGATGTTCTTTGAATTCAATGAGAACAAAGACACAACATACCAGAATCTCTGGGACACATTTAAAGCAGTGTGTAGAGGAAATTTTATAGCACTAAATGCCCACAAGAGAAAGCAGGAAAGATCTAAAATCGACACCCTAACATCACAATTAAAAGAACAAGGAAGCGAGAGCAAACACATTCAAAATCTAGCAGAAGGCAAGAAATAACTAAGATCAGAGCAGAGCTGAAGGAGATAGAGACACAAAAAACCCTTCAAAAAATTAATGAATGCAGGAGCTGGTTTTTTGAAAAGATCAACAAAATAGACCGCTAACAAGACTAATAAAGAAGAAAAGAGAGAAGAATCAAATAGATGCAATAAAAAATGATAAAGTGGATATCACCACTGATCCCACACAAATACAAACTACCGTCAGAGAATACTATAAATACCTCTACACAAATCAACTAGAAAACCTAGAAGAAATGATAAATTCCTGGACACATACACCCTCCCAAGACTAACCCAGGAAGAAGTTGAATCCCTGAACAGACAAATAACAGGCTCTGAAATTGACACAATAATTAATAGCCTACCAACCAAAAAAAGTCCTGGACCAGAAGGATTCACAGCCAAATTCTACCAGAGGTACAAAGAGGAGCTGGTACCATTCCTTCTGAAACTATTCTAATCAATAGAAAAAGAGGGAATCCTCCCTAACTCATTTTATGAGGCCAGCATCATCCTGATACCAAAGCCTGGCAGAGACACAACAAAAAAGAGAATTTTAGACCAATATCCCTGATGAACATCAATGCAAAAGTCCTCAATAAAATACTGGCAAACCGAATCCAGCAGCACATCAAAAAGCTTACCACCACGATCAAGTTGGCTTCATCCCTGGGATGCAAAGCTGGTTCAATATATGCAAATCAACAAATGTAATCCATGATATAAAGAGAACCAAAGACAAAAACCACACGATTATCTCAATAGATGCAGAAAAGGTCTTTGACAAAATTCAACAGCTCTTCATCCTAAAAACTCTCAATAAACTAAGTATTGATGGGACATATCTCAAAATGATAAGAGCTATTTATGACAAACCCACAGCCAATATCATACTGAATGGGCAAAAACTGGAAGCATTCCCTTTGAAAACTGGCACAAAACAGGGATGCCCTCTCTCACCACTCCTATTCAACATAGTGTTGGAAGTTCTGGCCAGGGCAATCAGGCAGGAGAAAGAAATGAAGAGTATTCGATTAGGAAAAGAGGAAGTCAAATTGTCCCTGTTTGCAGATGACATGATTGTATATCTAGAAAACCCCGTCATCTCAGCCCAAAGTCTCCTTAAGCTGGTAAGCAACTTCAGCAAAGTCTCAGGATACAAAAATCAATGTTTAAAAATCACAAGCATTCCTATACACCAATAACAGACAAACAGAGAGACAAATCATGAGTGAACTCCCATTCACAATTGCTTCAAAGAGAATAAAATACCTAGGAATCCAACTTACAAGGGATGGGAAGGCCCTCTTCAAGGAGAACTACAAACCACTGCTCAACAAATAAAAGAGAACACAAACAAATGGAAGAACATTCCATGCTCATGGATAGGACGAATCAATATCATGAAAATGGCCATATTGCCCAAGGTAATTTATAGATTCAATGCTATCCCCATCAGGCTACCAACGACTTTCTTCACAAAATTGGAAAAAACTACTTTAAAGTTCATATGGAACCAAAAAAGAGCCCACATTGCCAAGTCAATCCTAAGCCAAAAGAACAAAGCTGGAGGCATCAGGCTACCTGACTTCAAACTATACTACAAGTCTACAGTAATCAAAACAGCATGGTACTGGTACCAAAACAGAGATATAGACCAAAGGAATAGAACAGGGCCCTCAGAAATGATACCACACATCTACAACCACCTGATCTTTGACAAACCTGACAAAAACAAGAAATGGGGAAAGGATTCCCTATTTAATAAATGGTGCTGGGAAAACTAGCTAGCCATATGTAGAAAGCTGAAACTGGATCCCTTCCTTACACCTTGTACAAACATTAATTCAAGAGGGATTAAAGACTTAAATGGTAGACTTAAAACCACAAAAATCCTAGAAGATAACCTAGGCAATACCATTCAGGACACAGGAATGGGCAAGGACTTCATGGCTAAAACACCAAAAGCAATGGCAGCAAAAACCAAAATTGACAAACGGGAGCTAATTAAACTAAAGAGCTTCTGCACAGCAAAAGAAACTAGATCAGAGTGAACAGGCAACTTATAGAATGGGAGAATATTTCTGCAATCTACTCATCTGACAAAGGGCTAATATCCAGAATCTACAAAGAACTCAAATTTACAAGAAAAAAAATCAAACAACCCCATCAAAAAGTGGGCGAAGGATATGAACAGACACTTCTCAAAAGAAGACATTTATGCAGCCAAAAAACACATGAAAAAATGCTCATCATCACTGGCCATCAGAGAAATGCAAATCAAAACCACAATGAGATACCATGTCACACCAGTTAGAACGGCGATCATTAAAAAGTCAGGAAACAACAGGTGCTGGAGAGGATGTGGAGAAATAGGAACACTTTTACACTGTTGGTCAGACTGTAAACTAGTTCAACCATTGTGGAAGACAGTGTGGCCATTCCTCAAAGATCTAGAACTAGAAATACCATTTGACCCAGTGATCCCTTTACTGAGTATATACCCAAAAGATTATAAATCATGCTACTATAAAGACACATGCACATGTAATGTTTATTGTGGCACTATTCACAATAGCAAAGACTTGGAGCCAACCCAAATATCCATCAATGATAGACTGGATTAAGAAAATGTGGCACATACACACCATGGAATACTATGCAGCCATAAAAAAGATGAGTTCATGTCCTTTGTAGGGACATGGATGAAGCTGGAAACCATCATTCTCAGCAAACTATCACAAGGACAAAAAACTGAACACTGCATGTTCTCACTCATAGGTGGCAATTGAACAATGAGAACATTTGGACACGTGGTGGGGAACATCACACACTGGGGCCTGTTGTGGGGTTGGGGGAGGGGAGAGGGATAGCATTAGAAGAAATACCTAATGTAAATGACAAGTTAATGGGTGCAGCAAACCCACATGGCACATGTATACATATGTAACAAACCTGCACGTTGTGCACCCGTATCCTAGAACTTAAAGTATAATAAAATAAAATAAAAATAAAAAATGAGGTATGTGTACTCCTTGGGGTGCACAAGATATTTCTAAGGTGTACACTGTACTGGAAAGATGTAAGGGAATACAATTCTATCTCTTCGACTTACACATGTTCACTTTTCTGGGGCTGACCTGTGCATTTTTGTGAGCAGGTTAGCCTACGTTTTTACTTCCACTACCGTGACCACTCTGTTCTCATATTAAAAACAAGACATTTTTCGCCCACCCCGAATATTTTTATGGTGCATACTTTCAATATATAAAAACCCCAAGGGCACCAAGCTAAACTAAAATCCAAAATATTGATGGAATCAAAGCTCCTTCACTCAAGATACAAAATATGGACTTTCTCTTTCCAAGATATACTTTTTTTTAAAAAAAAGGTGAAGCATGACTTTATGAAATGCACACTTATGCTCCTATTGGATTCAAATACAAATATAGATTGGGATTATGGTCATGATGACCAATTTATTTAGAGATCTCACCAGTTTAATCTCCTGATTATCATCAAGAAAGGAGGAAAAGTTCCTTAAAAGCAATTACAAAATAACTCTATTTCAGGAATATTGAAAGTGGTAGCATCATTTCTTTGAGCAAATATTCCTACAGAAAGAGTTACTGCACTATTCATCCATTAATCTTAGAATGCTCAAGATTTTAAAGAGCATGTTGGGAAGTATTCATGTACTAAGTGGTGCATCTCTATATTTTCATCATCCTTCTTAATAATAACAATGCAATAATAATATTAACCAAAAATTGCTCAATATATTTCTTTACCTATGATTCTCTCTTGGATTTCAACGTAATGAAAGTGAGAAGTTCTCCACTTTCTTCCAGCAAATGAACAGTATATATCTGTGGAAAAAGAATATATATCGGACATAAGTCAGCATTTCAGATTTTCTTCAACATTCATCCTGATTAATATGAGAAGTTTTTCATCAATATTTAACAAAAGGTAGCTGGTGTAGTGGCTCATGCCTGTAATCCCAGCACTTTGGGAGGCTGAGTGGGAGAATCTCTTGAGTCCAGGATTTCAAGACCAGCCTGGGCAACATAGTAAGACCCCTATCTCTATAAAAAACAAAAGTGAAAAAATGATTGTTGTGTACCCTAACACCATATTCTTTTTTGCTTGGATTCAAATCTGTTGCTTTCTGACAATTGCTTGCAAATAATTTCCTGTCTCTTTATTCATTCTGACCAAATACATATTAGATTTAAAGTAACAGCAGGAATATGTTAAAAAATTCCAGTGTGAATAGTACGTTTAAGAATAATTATTTAGGCTGGGCACGGTGGCTCACACCTGTAATCCCAGCACTTTGGGAGGCCGAGGCAGGCGGAATGCGAGGTCAGGAGATTGAGAGCATCTTGGCTAACACAGGTGAAACCCCGTCTCTACTAAAAATGTAAAAAAAAAAATTATCCAGGTGTGGTGGCAGGTGCCTGTAGTCCCAGCTACTCGGGAGGCTGAGGTAGGAGAATGGTGTGAACCCAGGAGTCGGAGTTTGCAGTAAGAGATCGCGCCACTGCCCTCCAGCCTGGGTGACAGAGCAAGACTCTGTCTCAAAAAGAAAAAAAAAAAAGAATAATTACTTAAATAGTTTTGGAAAGCCTCACATTGACAAATGGCCCATATTTTTATGACAGTTGGTAGTTGTATGTCAAAAATTTGGAGAAATATACTAGGAGAAAATATGGAAAGCTCTTGCCCGACAATCACAAAAACAATTTTCCCCCACCTCCTGCCACCTGCCAAACCCCATTTTCCATTACTCTCCTGCCTGCCTGCTCACTTATGCCACTCTCCTGGCTTCCTTAGTGTACTTGGAACACAGCATGAACTTTAGGGCATTTCCATTTGTTGTTTCACTGAGTGTGATGCTCTGTCCTGAATATTGACACACCTTTTCCCCTTATTTCTCTGTTCTTAAGAACTCTGGTCCACAGGAATTTCTTCTCTGACTACCTTATCACAAGTAGCTCTCTATCACCTCCACCTCTCACTGTATTCTATCCAGTTATCCTGCTTTATCTTTATATCACTTATTACTGACAAAAATAATTTCACACACACAGACACACACACACTGCCTTTTTTCCAGTAGAATACCAGCTGTTTCTTTATTGCTTCATGTCCATCATCTGGTATTTTATTTAGTGGCTGTGAAAAACATATATGTTTAATGCATGAATAAAAGAAAGAAAGAGAAAGAAAGAAATAAAGAAAGAAAGAAAGAAAGCAAAGGGGAAGAAAAATTTACTTTTTCTTTAGCTATAAATTGTATACTGAAAACATATTTTATACGTTTGATTTTATGTTCCACATTTTCTAGAAGCTCTAAGCTTCACTTATTCTTTTATTTAGCTACACGAAGGTATGATCATGTTGTATAACTCATAGCATATTACACAATTTCATATATGAGATCTCCAAATCACTTTCCCTAGCTCATTTTCTTTTTCACTAGAAAGTCTGCTGTCTGCCCCCACTGAAATAATAAATCATGAACATCTGTATTCATTACTCCTCCTTGAACTATTTAAGGTCTCCAAGAATCCTATTGATTATGCCGCCCTCAGTGATCACTCCCTCTCTCTCTCCCTTGAAGCACATACAGTCTATAACTTTTTAACTATTCCTGCATTACATGCTGTTCTTAATAGTTTGTTTGCCAACTGTTTCATGTAAGTTGTTTTTAATTCTCCATCTATTTTGAAAGTGACAGCTGTTCAGAGACCTAGCCTTCCATTCCTCTCACATGGGACACTTAAAAAAACCCTGAAGATATTACATGTTTTATTTCCGCATTCAAAGTGAACTTTGTCCAACACACCTGTCCTCAATGTCCAACATTTTCAGTTTCACTGCCTTCACTGAATAATATCTTTTATCCCCAATCTCTCAGTATCACTCAACAAAGTCCATCAAACTCTTTCTCTCTCTCCATTGGTTTTCTTATGGTGCATTGGTCTGATTTTTATTTGATTTATCCAGATGCTCTATCCAGTGCCTATACTATTTCTTCTGTATACTTCTACTCTCTAACTGAAGATATTTCACATGGTTTATAATTTTCGCTTTCTGTTATTGCCTATAATACCTTAGGTATATGGTAAAACAATGAATCCTTCAGTTCAACAAATTTATTTATGATTATCTTATTTACATCTCTCTTATATGTACTTTTCTCTTATTTTTAATATATATTTATTGAATACTATGTGCAAGACTCCCTACTCAGTATTCTTTTCACTAGTGTACACTCAGAGTGAGGAAAATGAAATTATAATATTGAATAGAGATAAAAGAAAACAAGTCCTGGCAAAAATGTGAAGAAAAATGAATTTTTGTACAGTGCCAGTAGGAATGTAAATTAGTATAGTCACTATGGAAAACAGTACAAAGATTCCTTAAAAAATTAAGATCGAACTACCGTATGATCTACCAATCCCATTACTGGTTACATATTCAAAGGAAATAAGATCAGTATCTTGAGGAAATATCTGCACCCCCATATTCATTGCAGCATTATTCACAATAGGCAAGTAATGTAAATAAGCTAAGTGTCCTCTAGGAATAAATGAATACAGAAAATGTGGCATATTTAAACAATGGGATATTATTCCAGTGTAATAAGAGAATTCTGTTATTTGTGGCAACATGGATGAACATGGAGGAAATTACATTACATTAAGTGAAATAAGCTAGGCACAGAAACACAAATGCCACAGGAACCCATTTACATGTGAAATTTAAAAATCGAACTCATAGAAGTAAACAGTAGAATGGTGGTTACCAGGGGCTCGAGGAGGGAGATTGGAATATGTTGGTCAAAAATTTCTAAGTTCCAATTAGGACGAGTAAGTTCCAGCTAGCTTTTATACAACATGGTGACTATAGTTTATAACAATGTATTACATTCTTAAAAATTGTTAAGAGTAGATTTTAAGTGTTCTCACACAAAAAAATAGGGGTATAAGATTATCCATATGTTAATTAGCTCAATGTCACCTTCCACAATACATACATATTTCAAAGCATCATATGGTGCAAGTTAAATATATAGTATTTTTATTTGTCAACTAAATAATAATAAAAGAAAGTAAAATAAATAGAAACAATAGAACAATGGCCGGGCGCGGTGGCTCACGCTTGTAATCCCAGCACTTTGGGACGCTGAAGCGGGCGGATCACGAGGTCAGGAGATCGAGACCACAGTGAAACCCCGTCTCTACTGAAAAAAAAAAAAAAATAGAACAGAATAGAGTAGGATAAAATAAAAAAAAATTAGTGTGTTTCAAAAACAATAAGGGCAAATATTGTCTTGTGAAACTTTGTGATGCCAACTGCATTTCTTGCTGTGAGCTGTGTCCCCAAAAGTTGGAAAATCACCAATTTAACCTATTTTACTTTAATTTTGTTAGGCTGGGAAACAAGACCGATTTGTGTGTGTGTGTGTGTGTGTGTATTTGCAGTATAAGTTATCTTGAGTAATTAAACATTAATAAAAGAACGGTATCATAGTTCCTCAACAAATATCTTTGTATAGAACTTGAGAGGCCTGGGAGCTGGCTACTAACATAAAAGAGGGAGGCTGATAACTCAAAACCTTTTTGACATGAAGGGGCACCTTCTCCTAGGCTCTAAAGTGATTCTAAGTCCTGCTGCTTCCTAACTTGGTCTCGGTCCTTCTTTTCTTCAAGTGTATATAAGCCTTCTTCTCTTCAAGTTAATAAAACCAAAGAAATTATTGAGGGCAGGAGTGATAGGGAGTGCAGAGATCATGGTAACAAGCTAATCCCTCACCCCACTTCTGTGGAATTTGGCAGACATATTGCATAGGGTGCAGACAATAAAAACACATTGACATACTCTTCAGTTGGGCATCTTTTCATCTTTTGCTTTCTTATGGAATAGGTCAACTGCTCTTACTTTGTTTTTCCTTGAGTAGTTGAGTAGGCAAAGCAAAAGGAAAGAGTCAGCCGGGCATGGTGGCTCACACCTGTAATCCCAACACTTTGGGAGGCCGAGGCAGGCGGATCACGAGGTCAGGAGATCAAGACCATCCTGGCTAACATGGTGAAAACCTGTCTGTACTAAAAACACAAAAAATTAGCTGGGTGTGGTGGCGGGCACCTGTAGTCCCAGCTACTCGGGAGACTGAGGCAGGAGAATGGCGTGAACCCAGGAGGCAGAGCTTGCAGTGAGCCAAGATCGTGCCACTGCACTCCAGCCTGGGCGACAGAGCAAGACTGTGTCTCAAAAAAAAAAAAAAACAAAACGAGAAAGAGTCAGCAGCTACACATAATTGAAGTTTTTAATTGGACTAGACTGGTTTGGACTTTTAAATACCTTAAAGTGACCTGAAACCTAAGAGATTTTTCTCATGCTAGTGTTACGGAGCAGGGCGGGGTGGGGGCTAGATTGGGAATAACATATTGAAGACAGTGACTGGAAAGAAATAAAACTATATTTTATTTTTTGCATACCACCCAGTTGGAAGTTTTCAATAAATCAGCTCATCTGAATAAATGAGCTGTGGAAAATAAAATTCAATATAAAATACACTTCTCTCAATATGAAGTAGTAGAAAGTTCAGGAACTTCATACTCAAGGACATCAGCCTTTGGCAATTTGAATCGTAACTCCTCCCATCATTAGCTATGGGGCCTTGGTCAAGTCACTCATCAGTTCAATTGCTTTTAATCTGAAATGGTATACTAAAATCTACTTCAGATTAAGATTAGATGAAGAACAGGCATGTTCAAATGCTCATACATAGACACTTCTCAAAACTTTGTAGTTTCTTTCCTTCTCTTTTCCCCTTCCCTCAAGAATTGGCATCTGAAATCGATTATTTCTATAACACAGGAAAGTAAGTCATATAAGAGCATTTGATTCCAAAAATAAGCACTGTAAAAATATAGTATGTAACTTCTCATAAGGACCATTGGCATTCATGTGGAATCTGCAGAACAGACAGCATTTTCTTAGGCTCAGATTTTGGAAGGGAAGAAATCTAGACAATGGTCTGATTTGGGAGGGCAACAACTTTCATTTAAGTAAATTAGTCATGTAGCTAGCAGTGGTGGATAAATAGGCTAGATGCAAGATGGTGGGGAGGTCATGGAATTCTCTGAGTGAGAAAATGTTGGCACAAATTTGTTTCAATATGGCGGATGTCAATGATTGCTGATCGTTAGCCTCTAACTTATAACAAATAATAATTACATAATCTATGTTATCTCTTTTTAGTTAATTATATCTACTGAAATTTAGGGATGTTGGTAGTTTGTTTCAGAAGTTTTTGACTAACAATGTATGCCCCTGTATAAATGCATAACAATAGTAATTATCTGCTGTGGCATTTGAAAAATTAGTCTTCTCCATCTTTTATTTAATTTCACTAAGCCAATCACCTTAGTTTCAGGTATATTTTCTTCAAAATGATGAGTAATGATGAGTAAAATCTCTGTAATTCATTATACTAAAGAGTATAATAAAAATTATGCCTTTTTGTAGAGAATATTCTTAGCTAAGCTTGATCACCTACTACATAACTAATTGTTCAAATTCAAGAAGTATTAAAATTCTGCTTTATTTAAAATGAACGAATCAAGTGTTATTTAAATAGTGAAAAGAACTTGGAAGAGGGAAACTCACAAAACATTCTGATTTACCAGCAGGCAATTTAGCTTGGGCTCTGTCTAAATACATAGATTTGCTCCTCATCCTTCATTTTAAGAAGTTTATTTGTCCTTTTTTTTAAAACCATGATTCTTAACACTATATACATATTATAATAACTTGAATTTAAATGTACTTTTTAAAATGTACTAATACCATGATTTTTAAATGTACTAATACCGTGAACCCACATGCAGAGATTTCTGCTTTAATTGGCCTAGGCTACAGGTTGAACATTGTCTGTTTCAAGAGCTCCCCGCATGGTGTTAATGTAGAATAAGAATTGAGACCCAGTTTTCCAAAGCTTCCTTTAGCTTTTTCAGAATTGGTGAGTTGCTTTACCCTTGGGGTATATTACAGATCTATTCATAATTCCAATAGCATTTCCATGCAATATTGTAATGTGTCTATTTATGAATCAATCTCCTCAGTCTGAATCTGGGAATGTCTCAAAGTGGAAACCAAATTAACTCTTTATTGGGTATCTGGCATCTATCAGAATGTGTCTGAAATATTATGGGACCTCATTAAATAAGGATCCAGGAATGTGACATGTGGATGTGTATGAGAGGTAATTTATAAAGATTGGTGCAAATATTAAGGCAATATTATTATAGACAATGCTTTAAGAGAAGATAGTTTTAGGTCAACTTGATTATATATCTTTCGATGCTTTTGCTTTTTAACTTACTCCAATTTGTCATACAGAAATAAAGACATTGACCTTCAGGTTTATTTGTTTTACAGAAGAAATAAAGAGATTGTATCACTAAATCAAATATTTTTCTTACTTAAGGAAGACCTAACGTGCATTCAGCTGCTTGTTAGCTTTTCCTTCTCAATTAACTGCTATTATTGAAAAGTTAATATTATTAGGCAATCAGATGATAAGCTTTAAACTCATCTATGCTAAAGATAAATGCAATCTAATTACAAATCAATAGCATCCTACAGCAAATATGGAAGTAGTTTGTGCATATTTTAGAAAATTTGGAAAATACATATACTCATGATCCTCAGTGGACAAGGCTCCTCCTGGCCTCTCATGAAAGCATGACCAAAGCATAGTGTTCTTACTCAGCTGGAGGAGAGCTCTCATTGGTCAAATTGGAAATGAGGATCAGAGTGGTCCCTGGAAAAGCCTGAAGAAGGGCTGACATCAGTAATCAAACTCCACCTTTTTATCATATGAGAAATGGCTTGCCATGCCTCAGCTACCTGCTTTGACAAGCTATTTCTTAAGGTTCCATCAGACCTGCTCAAGTTTCAAAACATTAGGCCTTGCTTGCCCTAACATGCTATAAGAAAAAAGAATCAAAAGAAATAGATACTGCTATAAAGATTTATTTTGTCATTTCGTATTTTAGAAATATATATTGTGAAACGGAAGAAAGAACATGTAATCAATCCAATATACTACACATGCCTTATAAGTCTACTGTGTGTAAGGTTCTATTATTTACTGAGAGGTAAAAGATAAAACAAAATACAGCCCTCAGGCAATAATATCACTCAGAAAATTTCAGAGCAAGGGGCTGATCTGTAGGATTCAGCAGAAAACTTCAAAATAACCCCAGAAAATTATCCATTTCAGAAAAGCAGAGACACTTGATATGTACCCAAAACTATATTCAACAGAACGGTATTCATTTTTTGAGATCTACAAATTGTGGGGTGATGGGATAGGTGGTGAGGCACACACAAACACCACTTTTCTTTGACATTGATGTCAGTAGGCAGGACTATCTCTAAAGCCAGAAAGAACTATGTTTTTAAAATTTGGAAGAGAACAACCTGTGTTTGAATCACCTAAATGCTTGCTAACATAAAAATTCATGGTCCCTACACATTGAATTAGAATCTCTAGTAGCAGAGTTCTGGAATCTGCATTTTTAACAGCTCCCATGGGAGATTCTTCTGTATATTAAACTTGAAAACCAGTATCCTGGTTTGGGGTGGCAGATATGACTTTGGAACAGAAACTAGGAGATCTGGATTATAGTATCAATTCAGCCATTAGCTAAATTGCTTGGCAAATTCTATGTCATGTTTGTCTTTGTTCTTTCAATTTATTGCCTGCAAGTAACATTCAGTAATGTTTGTTCAGCTAAAATTAATCAAACGTTGGTTAAGTAACTTAATGTTTAAATCTCATTTTTTCTATAACCTAGCTATTCTGGACTCTATGATTTTAATGCATCTTCTGGTTCTAATACTCCGTGGTTCCAGGGAGAAGGGGTAGATTCATCTTCAAATAAAGCAAGAGCTACCTCAATTCTGATGTAGCCACAACTCCTAGGCCAATGGTGACTAATAAAACCCTGTATCCCCTGATATGTTTTCTCTGAGTTGGGAAAACTCAGGGGACTTCATAGCCTGGGAAAACTCAGCCTCACAGGTAAGGTACCTAAAAAGTAAGAGATGCTGGTTTAAAAAGCATCAAACAGATATTGCTGTGTTGCAGCTTATTTGCACATTCAAAATTACAGTAAAGGGTCGGGCACGGTGGCTCAAGCCGATAATCCCAGTACTTGGGGAGATTGAGGCAGGAGGATTGCTTGAGCCCAGGAGTTTGAGACCTGTGCTACATAGTGAGACTTCATCTCTACAAAAAATAAACAAAATTAGCCGAGCGTGGTGGCACACACCTGTGGTCCCAGGTCTACTTGTGGGGCTGAGGTGGAAGGATCTCTTGCACCAAGGAGGTTGAGGCTGCAGTGAGTCATGATCATGCTGAGAGGTGACAGCGTGCCAGCAGCCCTGGCATCTCTCGCTCGCTCTCGGTTCCTCCTCGGCCTCAGTGCCCATTCTGGCCGCGCTTGAGGAGCCCTTCTCTGTGAGCCCTTCTCTGGGCTGGCCGAGGCCGGAGCCGGCTCCCTCGGCTTGCGGGGAGGTGTGGAGTGAGAGGCACAGGCGGGAACCGGGGCTGCCGGCGGCGCTTGCGGGCCAGCTAGAGTTCCGGGTGGGCGGCGTCGGCTTGGCGGCCCTGCACTCGAAGCGGCCGGCAGGGAGGCTTAGCACCCGGGCCAGCAGCTGCGAGGGTGCGCCGGGTCCCCCAGCAGTGCTGGCCCACCAGGGCAGAGCTCGATTTCTCGCCGGGCCTTAGCTGCTTCCCCGCGAGGCAGGGATCGGGACCTGCAGCCCGCCATGCCTGAGTCTCCACCCGCCCCCGCTGTGGGTGCCTGCGCAGCCTGAGCTTCCGTGGCGAGCGCCGCCGCCTGCTCCAGGGCGCCCGGTCCCATCGACAGCCCAAGGGCTGAGCAGGGCCGGCACCTGCGCGAGCAGCTCCACCTGCAGCCCCGTGCCACATCCACTGGATGAAGCCCAGCTGGACTCCTGAGTCTAGTGGGGACTTGGATGAACCTTTATGTCTAGCTAAGGGATTGTAAATACACCAATCAGCACTCTGTGTCTTGCTCAAGGTTTGTGAATGCACCAATCAGCAACCTGTGTCTAGCTCAATGTTTGTAAATGCACCAATCAGTGCTCTGTGCCTAGCTAATCTAGTGGGGACTTGGAGAACTTTTATGTCCAGCTCAAGGTTTGTAAATGCACCAATCAGCACCCTGTCAAAACGGACCAATCAGCTCTCTGTAAAACAGACCAGTTGGCTCTCTGCAAAATGGACCAATCAGCAGGATGTGGGTGGGGCCAGATAAGAGAATAAAAGCAGGCTGCCTGAGGCAGCAGTGACAACCTGCTCTGGTTGCCTTGTATGTTGTGAAAGCTTTTTTCTTTAGTTTTTTGCAATAAATCTTGCTGATACCTTCTGTTTGGGTCCTCACTGCTTTTATTGGCTGTAATACTCACAGCGAAGGTCTGCAGCTTCGCTGCTGGGGCCAGCGAGACCACAAACCTACCGGGAGGAACGAACAAACTCTGGACACGCTGCATTTAAGAACTGACACAGCGAGGGTCCGCGGCTTCATTCTTAAAGTCAGTGAGACCAACAACCCAGCAATTCCGGACACAATGCTACTATGCTCCAGCCTGGGCAACAGAGCGAGACCTTGTCTCAAATACACACACACACGTGTGCACACACACACACATACACACACAGGATGAGGAAAAAAATGCCCAAGGTTTTCCATGTGAATTGTGTCAGCTTCTGCCTAAGTAGATCACCCAGAGATTTACAGAATCTTTAGCAGGAAGAGGTTGGAGGTAGAACAGTGATTCACTACAGGAAAAACACATCAGCTTTAAACCTTTCACAAGCCAAAGTCACAGAGTTAAATCATTGAAATAGTACACAGTAATATTTACTTGGTTTTTTTCACCTCTTCAACTTGGGAGGAACCTGAGGTAGGATATGATGGGAGAACAGAAGAAAGACTCACATCCTTCATACCAAGCCTTAGTCCTTGGACAGAGAAGGGGAGAAGACTTACTTCCAAATAAAGTTGGAAACATTGACTATTACATGGAAATAGGTCTTTCTGTTACTGAAGTTAGATTGTTTCAGAGATTGACAAGCCTAGATTTACTCTGGATTTCAAGGTACTACAAAGGGAAAATGTAACCTTACAGAGTAGGTTTGAATACATCATAAGAGAAAACAAAAATATTGAATTTTTAAAAATATATATGTACGTTATTTTATAGTTCCAAATTCTTGCAATTTATTCTAACAATTAACCCAAAAATATATGCTGAAAGTTAGTAATATGAAAAGAATCCTTCCTGGGCTTTTGGGTGATGAGAAGATATGCATTACATTGTTCTCAATCTTAGTGAGATTTTCCTGTTTATTTGCAGGATAATGTCAATAATTATATTTCAAGGCATAATAAAACAAATATTGATATAAAGCAAAGTTATTAATTTTAACTGGAAAGGTCTCACATGTTTTCACATAGCAAGGGCATTATCAAGGTCTCTTGAAGAATTTTTTTTTAAAAAAAACAGAGAAGCAAAGAAACAACAGCTTGATGAGAATGCAGATCAGTGAAAATATGGGGTGTTTAGAATGGGAGAATAGAATAGTATGAAATTAGAGTATGGTTAATACAGGAATGACAAAAGTAATATCTTAAAAAGATATTCTTAAATAAAAGTATAAAAGTTTTTGAATAAAAATGGTTTGTACTAAACCTGTTAAAAGTAAAATGTCATTTGGGGGCTAACGTAAGAGAAAATATAATTTTATAAGATTTTTGACATTTTTATTTTGCAAAAATGCAGAATATACATTTTAAACATCTATACTGCATTTATAGATTCTCAACTATAAATAGCATTTGAGAAAAACATAAAATTAAATATTTCCATGTTCACTCTAAACAAATGACAATAAAATGCAGGTTTCTTTTGGAAAGAGTAGTATAAATGAAAAGGTAAAATATTAATTGTCTTTGGAGCCAAATTATTGGCCATCCATATAAACAGAATTGTGAATCTTAAAGTTGTCGTTAAAGAAAAACTTGGGTTTGTTGTCTTAAAAGTTAACTTGGAGCCAGGTGCCGTGGCTTAAGCCTGTAATCTCATCACTTTGGGAGGCCGAGGCTGGTGGATCACGAAGTCAGGAGATCAAGACCATCCTGGCTGACACGGTGAAACACCGTCTCTACTAAAAATACAAAAAAAAATTAGCTGGGCGTGGTGGCGGGCGCCTGTAGTCCCAGCTACTCGGGAGGCTGAGGCAGGAGAATGGCTTGAACCTGGGAGGCAGAGCTTGCAGTGAGCAGAGATCATGTCACTGTACCCCAGCCAGGGCTGCAGAGCGGGACTCTGTCTCAAAAACAAACAAAAAGAAAAAGAAAAACTCTATGAAACTAAAGAAATACAATGAAGCAAAAATAGAATATTTAAGACGATGGCAGTGTATCAATATTAAGAGAGACTGAATAGCTTAGAAACTTTTAGACTGGAAATGAAAAGAGGAAATGAGGGCAGTTAGAATGCCCTCGCTAAAAACAAGAGAACAAGAGAAGCTTTCTTCACCAAATCCCATTATGAATAAGCCCTTGTGTGGCATTTTACATGTAAACACTAGTTAAAATGAATATTGAAATGGATAAAGAGAATTATAGTTATACAAAATATTGCCATGCAAATTCTTATAGACACAGGTCTTGAGGACCATGTGGTGCAGGTATAAAATTGAGTTTATTGGAAAGTGATTTACTGGCAAAGATGTAGCAGAGCACACCCAATTCCCTGAGTTTTCCTTATTGGATATCTTTGGCAGGACAGAGGTGAGCTCTTGCACCATGGATGCATTCCCAGTAGAGGGGTGCCGGCCCACAAAGATCTAAACGTTTATAGGGCCAGAAGACAAGAGCTTCTATCTCATCTGGAAAGTCACATTTTGGAAAGGAGTATCTCCAGATGCACCAGCCCCATCTTCCACTGAGCTAACTCAGACCTGGTCAGCCAGGTCTCACCTAAGCTATTCAAATGCCGAAGGAAATAATCCTCCAGATTTAGCGAATTTTTTAAAAAAGATATTCATTTAGACTTGAATTTCAGATAAAAAATAATCAATATTTGTATATAGCTGGCTATGTCTGGGACACACATACTTAAAAAAAAATAAGTTACCTGAAATACAAATTGAACTAAATTTGTATTTAATCTGGCAATCCTATACCGGATTTGTCTCTGTTCTTAATGATAGCAAATGACCTGCTCAGTGGTGGGTGGGAGTGGTCTCATGACACAGACAGCTTAAGTAGAAGTGATTATTATGTATATGCGTATCAAGGCAAAGCTGGCACCATCTTTTCTGTTACATTATTCTTTATTTTCTCTTGTTGTGTCTTCTTGAAATTATTCCATGTGATCCTAGGATTCCTAAAGATTATCAAAATAAAGTGAGAAAATATTCTTTAATACTGGGCAGCTTTGGGTTTTATTTTCCTTTTGTTATCATGGACAAGTTGCTTCACCTTTCTTAAGCTAAATAGCTAAATTTTCTCACCTGTAAAGTAGGCTTGTATAATATCAGACATAGATACTTTTTATGAGTAAATATTATAATGTATATCAAATGCACAGACTTGTGAATGCTCACTAAATGATAGAAATCATAAATGTGACGTGTCCTAGAAATATATTTCTCCAATTTATAAAAACTAAACAACACTTTAGAAAGACTGAAATATGCAAGTCTAAAAACAAATGGGAGAAAATGATACTTCACATAGTAGGTGGAAAAAGCTTAAAATGTAGTTCTCCATGATTGAATAGGTTCACAGAGAAGATTTCATTATGGACTCAAAATGGAATAAAAAGAAAAGATTCCACATATGTGTTCATGCTTAAATATTATTGAACATATTATGGTGTTTTGGAGAATATTCCTTTTGTATTACCATGTAGAAGAGAAAATACCAAGCTTTATGTCCTTTCATTTTTTTATAAATATAATCAAATGTCGGTTTGCCCAACCATTAACACCATTTAAATGAAAAAGTCAAAGTAATTTCTCTTCTTGTCATGCACCCCATCCCCATCTTCAGCAATTATTCTGAATAGATTTTAATTAAAAATTTACCTCGATCAAGTTTTTGAAATCTAGGGCTTTAAAGACCCTACACTGAATTATTATTTAAATGAAAAGCTTTTTATCTCATGAAGCAGACTAAAATGTGTAGTGTTGAGATTTCAGACATGGCATGAAATTTGTTAAAATTTAAATAAATGTTTTTCTTTCTGTAACAGTAGTGACTTCCCATTGAATATATGAATGCACTTGGGGACTACTGCTGCAGGTCATAAACTACTCAAGTGCTGTGGCCATCTTCTGATTGATGGTATTACAGTCATTTGATGATCATCTTTTATCCTGTATATCATAATCTTCCATTTCTAGGCTTTGAGTGCATAATTGAAATAATACATTGGTGTTATATTATTAAAAATATGAATCTATAAGTTACCCACTCTTGCAGAGTTTAGAGAAAATTTATTAGTATATGTCTCACTAAATTGATGAAATTCATAAATACAGCTTACATAAATATAATTTTAAAGCTATTAATTTTTAAAAAGTACAACTTCACCAATGCCTTTTTATCATCTGATTTTGAAGAAATGTCTTTTTTTCAAGGATTAAATAACTGAGCTGTGAAATTAGTTTTGTTGACTATATATATCAGATGAAAGTAGAATGGGAGGGGGACAAGGGAAAGTAACTCTTCTTTGGGACTTCACTGAGCCAAGTTCCTGGGAAATACTTAGTGAGAAATCATAAATTAAAATGAGTGGAAGGAAGTGCCTTTTATGCAATTCATAATTAACCATTGGAACCCTGCCACAGTATTTTATGAAGGCAAATAACTTAGCAAGATTCAACAAGAAATTAGATACTATATCTGAATAAGAATGTCACTTGCAGTTAATCTGCCTCTAATAAAAATTATAGAGGTTATCAATGATTATGCTTACATTTTAAATGATCACAAGCTAATGCCAAAAGAGTAACCAAAAGAGTAATGTTCTTTGAGATATAGCGTCAGAGGCTGAGCTAAGTGTTTTGGAGGTTGGATGGATCACGGATTCACAAAGTTTTTAGTTGTCACAAATTATATTCTGCTAAACTAAACAGCAGTGTTATAAAAATACCAGATTAAGCAGATTAGGCATTTCATATATAAAATGGATCTGAGCCTTAGATTTTTCTTTCATCCTCTGCTTAATCCCACCCTTACTTGTATTTTTTATTACAATGTCAGTATTTTCACTGTGCCCCCCACTCTGGATGGTGATGGTAATACATAGAAAGGATTGAAAGATTCTTTGAGCAGTTTACAGTGGTGAGTTGAATATTCACAATATCATCATCTCAGACATTAAATAATGCAGTGGACAAGGTTGAGTATTTTGCACTTGGCTAGGTCGATCTATTATAGTGAATGTATGTGCTATTTCTTCTCAGCAGATTAAGCTGCTATGAAAGAATGAGCTATGCAAGAATTTCACAAAGTAACATACATCATTTTTTAGGATTAAATTCAATCCGAGCATATAAAAATGATAAATTAGATGTTCCTTTGAGAGGTGGTCTGAAGAAAATCTGAGTATTTAATGTTATGCCAAGACAAAAAAGGAAGTTTGGTGGTTTTCTTCTTGCCTTCCCTGGTCTGTTCTAGTGGCTCTTTATCTCTGTATTTTTATATTTGTTTTAGTATACGCCTTGCCATGTGATTTTATTTATACTAAGATAAGAAAGAGAAGGTGAGGGTGTAGGACTAACCAAAACACATTACATTTGTGCCCAAATGAGAAACTGTCAGTTTGTATCATTTGAATACTATGTCTCTAGTTTGGAATCAGTTCTACCTATATCATCTCTGTTATTTTTTTCCATTGGAAAAATATTGTATAGTTAGTCATAATTAAACTCATCTTTCTTTATCCTCCTTAAAGGAGCCAACTATGAAAAAAGCAACATTTTCTGCCAAAATAAATTTGGTATCGAAGTGTGAATAAATTCTATCAAATGCTTTTATTTAAAAAAAATTATTTGTAAGAGCAGTTTGTATTGAAATTAGACTTTTTTGTTTATATATTTCTGAAGACTTCTGTTCATAGAATATAATGTAAAAGACTGCTGAGACTAAATTAACAGAAAATGAAGCTTCCTTCCATTAAGCCATAAGTTAGGTGATGGTAATAATAACTGAATATTTTACAATACAATTCTCAGTGTTTTTACTTCAGCTGGAATATCACAGATTGCCTCAATTGTTGAACTTCTCAAAGAAAGTTCAGTTGTAACATTATATATAAGAGGAGATCAATTTAGCCCCAATACTTAATTTGCAGTTATTAATATGAATATTTTGTATACATAATTTGTTTGAAAGTTTAATCTTCTGTTCCAGTAATCAAAACTGTAGTAAAATCTACCTTCTGGTTATACAGCTCATTATGAAACTTAGATTCTAGTTACTAGGAAAAACTGCACTAATATATTATGTATCTATTAATGCATATATAATATGAATGTATCGATGCAGAAACTATCAATAGTCGTATTTTTCTTCATTATAAATTTTCAATTTAGTAACAACCTGCCATTTTTTCCCCTGGTAGGAGAGCTATTACTGGCAATTATGAGATACATAAAAAGCTTTAGCATTACAGAAAAGCAAATTGCTACGTGTAGAAATTTTCATGTATACTTAGCAAGTTTACTGTTAACTACATTTTGTTTCTTCCTTAGAAATTATGACAGTAAGTAGAGTTCTTTAAATTAAAGAAGAGGCTAGGACAGGAAACCTCTTTAAATCAGTTGGGTAAAAGTTTGTGAGTCTTGCTAATAAACCATTCCAATTAAAAGAACAAAGCAGGAAGGTAGGGAATGCAAGACAGCCTGACTATTATGGGCCAGGCATTTTTCTTGGTATTTTATATTCACATGTATTGTACATTTAAGGTTCACATAAACTCTGTTGAAAGTTAGTCTTATTTGCTTCATCTGTAAATAACGTAATGAGGTGCATCTTAAGTTATAGGGAAGACTTTTCTGACATACAGAAAAGTTAATTTTTTCTTAGTCAGGTGCCTGGTGGTATCACCTGCTGGTCAGGTGAGCATCCTCTGGTGCCATACTTGCTGAACCTTCTGACTCCCAGTTTTGCCCTTCACCATCTATATGATATTGAGCAAAAATACTTAACATTTTTAGTTCTTAGATTTTTTTTAGTTTTGGAAAGAGAGTAATAATAGAACTTGTCTCATTCTGCATGATGATTGTGATAGGATTAAATGACATAATATAGGTAAAGTACTGACCACATTTCCTGGCATATCAAATCCTAAATTCTTATCAAAAGAAACTACTAATTTGGAAGTGAACAAATATATCATTTCTGTAATACCATGTCTAAAATAATACTGTAGAAGTTACCAGAAGTAGAATTCAGTCCAGAGGTTTCAATTTTATTTTTCTCTTTTTGATTATATATTTTAAAGTATGTAATATTTTAAAACAAATTGAAATATAAAAAAGATAATAGGAAATCTGGTGCAACTGCTGTCAATATTTAATGAATGTTAACATGTCACATTTTGAATATTTTATGATTATTTTATAATTCTTTGGACGCAATTGCTGAAGTCTTTTTATACCCTATTTCCACATAGACATTTACCCTCTGCTCCATTCCTTCCTTTGCATTCTGGAATAAACCACCACCCTAAAGCTTATATGGATCCTTCTCTTTCATGATTTAAAATTCATCATGTATGCATACATTCAAAAATAATGTAATGATATTGTTTTATATGCTTTTAAACTTTGTATAAATGGTAGCAGGTCATTTGTATCATTCTTCAGATTGCTTTTGACTTCAGTATTGTATTTTTGAGATCTATTTACGATGATTAATGAAGACATAGTCTGTATATTTTAATTGTTCTATAACATAACCTATATGACTATATCCATTCATCTACTGATAATATTTAAGTTGTTTCCATTTTGTTCTATTACAAAAAAGCACAGCAATGTTATTCATATCAAATTATGCAAAAGTGCAAGAGTTCCTCAAGCGCTCTGTTTAGAAGTAGAATTTCTGGCTGATGGGATATGTGTCACTCCAAGGATTAGTTTCCTATTGATGCTGTAACAAGTTACCATACATGTAGTGACTTGAAATGACAAATATTTATGATATTACAATAGATATATAGATCTAAGTACTAGATCACAACTGTAACACAGGTCTCATTTAGCTAACCAGCATGTTGGCAGGGCTGTATTTCTTTCTGGAGACTGTAGGGGAGAATTTGTTTTCTTCCCTTTTCTTGGTCCTAGAGCCTGCTCACAATCCTTGGTTATGACCCTTCCTTCATCTTCAGTGCCAGCAGTGGTGGGCCAAGTCCTTCTCATATCATATCACTCTGACCATTGTTATATCTCCCTCTGTGAACGATTGGGAAAGGTTATCCATTTCAACGACTCACAGTATTATATTGGGTCCAGCAAGATAATTCAGTAAAATCTCCCTATTTTAAGGTCAGCTAATTAGGAACATTAATTCTTATTCAACCTTAATCTTTTTTTGCTATGTAACCCAACACAGTCAGAGGCTCTGAGGATTAGGACATTGACATCTTTGGGGGAGCAGGTCATTGTTCTGCCTGCCATGTCAACGTTACCCAGTATTGCCTAGTAACTCTCTAAAATGTTTGTACCAGTTATGCCCCTACAAGTAGTGGATGAGCTTTCTTTTTTCTTTACATCTGGTCAACATTTAGTGTTGTTGGGTATTTACATTTTTGGCAATCTGTAATCTCTTATTGTTAATTTAATTTTTCTTAACAGAATTTTGATTTTAATTTCTCAGGTAAATTGAACTTCTTATAATGTGTTCATTGATTATTTTGGTTTCCTTTTTGAATATTAATTTCATATCTATTGTTATTTTTGTAGCTGCATTGTTTTCTGTTTTTATATTAGTTTTAGAAGTTATTTATATATTCTCTATATTAATTCTTGGTAGGTTAAGTGGGTTCTCCAATATTGCAGTCCTATTTCAAAATGCATTTACCTTATTTTTGTATGAGAATTAAAATTTTAATGCAGAAGAATTTACTAATCTTTTACAGTTTGTACATTTTTTGTCTCATTTAAGAAGTTATTCCTAATCTGAGTTTAAAAGATACTGCTCTTTTTTTTATACTTATAAAAGTTTTTCTCGTATAAGTCTTTAATCCACTTGAAACTTTCAATGTGCTATAAGGCAGAGATCCAATTTTATTTTATTTTCCATATGGATAACAATTGTTTTAATTTCATATACTGAATTTTCAATGGTTTCCCCACTCATTTTCTCCATCTCAAAGCCTGCCATTATAACTTGTACATTTCCGGATTTCTATTCAAAATACAATTCCCTGTTTTTAACCCCTCAACTGCAGTTCATACTACAATCTTACCCTTACAAACATTAAATAGCTGATGATCTGCTGTATCTTAACCTGGATACCGAGTACATTGGTATATGAATTAGGTTTGCTACAATAATAAATGACTTCTTTTTCTTTTTGGTTTTAGAAACAAAAGTTTTGTCACATATGTTCATGGTGACTGCTCATCAGTTGCTTCTGTTTCTGTTCCATATGTCTTTTCATATGTGTCCCAGCTAAAAAAAGAGAAGCTCCCATCTGAGAAGTGTCATTCACATGGTACAGGAAATAGAGGAAGAGAGTTGGCAACTCATTTAATGGCTCTCAAAGCCTCTGCTTGAATGTGAAGCACATCACTTCCACTCATTCCATTTGCCAAAGCAAGTCACATGGCTAAGCACTGTGTTGATTGGACAGGGAGATATATCTTCTTCCAGTAAGAGATTCAGCAAGGCAGATCGCAAAGAACAAAAGATATATGGTTTTCTTTTAAGATGGGAGAGTGACTATTTGTGAAAAAAATTAGTCAATATGCCAGAATAAGTATTCATTTTACCATTCATATTTGTTAATTGTACATGTTTTAGATAATTGCATATTTCATATATTTGACATTAAAATAGTGAGTTAATAATCTGTACATATCAGGTGAAGGATTGATACTGAATGCAATAACAAATATAAAATGTGAAACAAATCTTTAAGAGAGATATGTAGACTATATTCAGCATCTGCAATGAACCCAATGATGGCATGAAATTTGAAAGATAAAATAGAGGGCAGTTTTTAGAAATAAAGAATGTTGAGTCTACAGATTAAATAAAGGGGCTCATAGAGGTCCAACGAAGATAAATAAAATAAAAGTAAGGGAGGTTTTACATATAAAGGAGGGATTGATTGAATCTGTTATTAATGTGGTAACAAAACTTGGGGTTTAAAAACAGAGATGTAACATACTAGAATCATCCACTTTTGATTCATCCTGAGTTAATTTTCATAGTTTGTACTCCCGTCTCCTCTTCATTCCTTTTTAAATCTTCACTCACTGTTCCAGGCACACTGAACTTTAAATATGTTGTTTTCTAAGCCACCATGCCTTTTTGTTCCTGCTCATGCTGTTCTCATTCCCTGAACTTTCTTTCGTTGTTCATTGTGCCAACAGTTTATCACTCCATTCTCTGTGCTTCATTAACCTGTGTACATACTTTTGACATAGCACTTTCATTAGTCATGTTTTTGTATGTGTGTCTGTATTTCTACTTATCATCAAACCCTAGTCCCTGTAGGAGACTTGCATATAGGATAAACTCATAGAGTACATGATTTAATGAGTAAATTGTGTCCCTCACTTTTTTAGGACTTTCTTTCCACCGTTGCGCTGAAACTCATCCATTCCGTCATTCAATCTAGTGGTTTTCTGTGGTGGTATCATACCATTCAAGTAGAGGTAATTGAGAAAAATAGAAATAATTCTGGGAAATTGCCACTGCAAAGGAAATTTGGGCAAGGAGTCATAAACTCTGTCTTAAATGGTGACAATTTGAGTGGTTATTACAGTCCAAGTCTTCTCTGTCAAGAAAGTAATCAAATTCCTTTATGAACTTAGAGGTGACAGCAGGAAAATTAAGAGAAGCCTATTTATTTTCTCATTGGTGTAAAAATAATTTATTATTAAAATGACTTTAAGCATAAGCAATACAACTGATCATTTGGCTAATGATAAAACTGAGAAAATAGCCCTTACAAATGGTGAAGAAACCTATATTCTTTAATTATATAATTTAAATATGAATAATATTTCCCTATGGTGTTCCCTAGGGTGTAGACTCAGATCTTATTTTTACTGTAATACAAACAAAAGATGACTTACAGAAGAGATTTCATGAGCTGTAAGGAATCCAAATTTTGTGTTACAAATATTAGAGAAGTACACAATGGCAACCATGAAAGGGATGTGTGTAATCCCCAGTGGAAAGAAGTGCTGTACTAAGAGTGTCAATTTAATGAGGTACAGAATTAAAAAATACCATCCGAGTTATAGGATGATATAAGGTAGAAGGCAGCAGTAACACAGATTTTTTTCTTGAGATACTTAATTATATAGCTAATTTATTTTAAGTAAGCTCTTTAGAATGCTCAATAAAATATTATTCGTGGCCAGGAGCAGTGGCTCATGCCTGTAATCCCAGCACTTTGGGAGGCCGAGGTGGGCAGATCACTTGAGGTCAGGAGTTTGAGACCAGCCTGGCCAACATGGTATAACCTAATTTCTACTAAAAATACAAAAAATTAGCTAGGTGTGGTGGCATGCACCTGTAATCCAGCTACTCAGGAGGCTGAGGCAGGAGAATCACTTGAACCTGAGAGGCGGAGGTTGTAGTGTGCTGAGATCATGCCACTGTACTCCAGCTTGGGTGACACAGCGAGACTCCATCCCAGAAAAAAAAAAAAACTATATATATATATTCGATTGAATTTGATATTTGATTTTGAGGTCATTCAGGTTGCTGAATGAATGTCTGATTTTGGGAATCGATACCTTGGGCTATTATTTTTTTGAACATTTATATATTAATCTTTGAGGAATTCAGAGAAAAACATATATTTATTCTTGTATTGGAAGAGGAGGCTTGAAAATGAAATACAAATAATTAGGCCCAAGGAGGAAAAACTAGAGGTAGTAAAGAGAGTGACAATATACATAAGCAAGAGTATGGACAAAAATATTGGATGTATTATACCATAAAAGCAATTAAAACAATTAAGAAGTGATAAAACTCCTGTATTGACTGAATTGTTTACAAACTCCCAGAATTCACAGACACTTTAAGTGGACATTTTTCACTTTCGTTTTCACTTTCTCTTTCTTTCTTCCTTCCTTTCTTTCTTTTCTTTCTTTCTTCTTTTTCTTTCTATTTCTTTCCTTCCTTCCTTCCTTTCTTTCTTTGTTTCTTTCTTTCTTTTCTTTCTTCTTTCTCTCTTTTCTTTCTTCTCCTTCCTTCCTTTCTTTTTCTTTCTTTCTTTCTTTCTCTTTCTCTCTCTCTTTCTTTCTCTTTCTCCCTCCCTCCCTTCCTTCTTTCCTTCCTTCCTTCCTTCCCTCCCTCCCCTCCCCTCCCTCCCGTCCCTCCCTCCCTCCTTCCTTCCTTCCTTCTTTTTCTTACATAAATGTGCTAATAATTTACTTATGGCTACCCAATATCTAAATCCATTCTAATTTAGGAAAAATTTTGCATGATTATTTGTAGGAGGTAGAGTACATCTAACCCAAAAATCTGGGGCTGTAAATTTCTTTAATTTAAATAAATCAACCAATAAATTATTAAAGGCATAAGGATTGCCATTAAACTTGAGAATATCAATTAGCAGGCAATTTGAGAGCCTTCTCTGCAAATATCTGTGTAGGTTTTAAAACTTTAACTACTGTCAGACAAGTTAGCCTGCCACAGTTGCATGGATGCTGGAAGAAGACACAAGACTTGTGGATCAGAGTCAAAGGATAGTTTATCACTCATAGCAATAGGGCAGCTTATTGCTCAAAGGAATAGCAGCAGCCAGAATACTAAATATTTTTGTATCCATTTCCTGAGTCCAATTTCCACATGGCTATATAAAGAGGGCCAGATGACATATGCACACTCAGTGAGATGTATGACAAAATATGGGCCTTAGGAATCTGAATATTCTGTGGCCAATTGGCACACTTGGCACATGCTCTAGAGGGAGGCACTATCTAACTCTATTTTTAAAGATAATTCCCAATACAAGCATGCTTTAAAAGATTGTCCAGAGCAAAAAGCAGTCAATGACTTGCTTATAAGACCTATGAAAACTTGATAGACCCATGGGAAATTTATTGTATTTAGTCCAACACCAGTAGATCACAATCATTCAAGATTATCAGATTAAGCATGCATGCCTCAGAGTATTACACATAGGATATAAGGGAAAAAAATCTTACCTGGAATATTTTATTATTTATATATTTAATGCTACTGTTCTTAAGTAGAAAAAAGTTATCTTACATAAAAAATGTCAAATGTGAACCCCATTTATAGATCTGTTATTAGGATGAAAAGTTGTTCGTTAACTGATATGAATATAAAGTGTTATATATCTGTTCTAAGATGATTACAGATACACTTTACGATTGTTTTACAGATGTTAAAGCTAAAGACAGTAATAGTGAAAGGGCAAATCCAACTTTACTTTCAAAGATTAATAAGGGACTAAGTTATGTCTTGTGACTCTGAGAGTTCTTTGTTTTTATTGCTTTGTTTTAAATGAAAATGTTCACTGGTGTTAAATGCTAGGCTGATAACAAGCAAACATGATCATTGAAAATTATAAAGTTTGTTTTTTCTCTATATTTACTGGACATCTTGTTTCACAATATATTCATTTGTTTTAAATACACATACAGAATTATTTCTTAAATTTGTATTTTTTACTTTGATAATGCTACTTCTATGGCATTAACAACTCAATACAATTTATAGTTTTCTCCATTTTCATGAATGATACTAACAATGGCATTATTACTAGATACACAAGTGGGTCTGAAAATACAAAATCTGACCTTTATCGCTAATGTGATCAGCATGGGCTGCCATCCTTCATGGTGTGACATAACTGCTGTTTTGATAACTGACTACAATCAATCCTCTGCACTTGCTTGATTCAGCAGAGCTGAATTGCTTTGAAGCCCTTCTCGTGAGAAAACTGATTTTACTTTGGGAATTGGTGAGTAATGTTTCTCTTACTCTACACAGCTTTTGAGGGAATCTAATAAAACTGTTACCAAAGCACAATGACAATGTTTGTGTAAGCATAATTTAAATAAACATACCTTTAAAACTCAGTTGTGAACCAAAATTGAATTTAGTGATTTGGATGTCAGAAACTTAGAATGAATGTGTTAGGCAGTGGGGCTAAAAGAAGAAAATCTAACGTCATTTGACATGCTGTTAGGTTCCACGTTAGTCTTATTAAACTCATAATAAAACTGAATATCAATAAAAAGTAATGTTTTCTAAGACCTAAAATTAAAGCAAAGGTAGAAAGTTTAAACTTTAAAAATACTACTTGATATGGTTTGGCTCTGTGTCCCCATCCAAATCTCATCTTGAATTGTAATCCCCACATGTAAAGGGAGGGACCTGTAATTCCCTGTGTCAAGAGAGGGAGGTGATTAGATCATGGGGACAGTTCTCCCATGCTGTTCTCGTGATAGTGAGTGAGTTCTCACAAGATCTGATGGTTTTATAAGTGTTTGGACATTCATCCTTCATTCTTCTCTCTCCTACTGCCTTGTGAAGAAGGTGTTTGCTTCCTTTTCACCTTCCGCATGATTGTAAGTTTCCTGAGGCCTCCCCAGCCATCCAGAACCATGAGAATTCAATTAAACCTCTTTCCTTTATATATTATCCAGTTTGGGGTATTTCTCTATAGCAGTGTGAAAACAGACTAATACATCACTTCATTTATGTTTACCTTCATGACTTAGAGGAAAATTTTTTTTTTTAATTATACTTTTAAGTTTTAGGGTCCATGTGCACAACGTGCAGGTTACATATGTATACATGTGCCATGTTGGTGTGCTGCACCCATTAACTCGTCATTTAACATTAGGTATATCTCCTAATGCTATCCCTTCCCCCTTCTCCCACCCCACAACAGGCCCCAGTGTGTGTGTGATGTTCCCCTTCCTGTGTCCATGTGTTCTCATTGTTCAATTCCCACCTATGAGTGAGAACATGCGGTGTTTGGTTTTTGTCCTTGCAAATAGTTTGCTGAGAATGATGGTTTCCAACTTCATCCATGTCCCTACGTAGGACATGAACTCATCATTTTTAATGGCTGCATAGTATTCCATGGTGTATATGTGCCACATTTTCTTAATCCAGTCTATCGTTGTTGGACATTTGGGTTGGTTCCAAGTCTTTGCTATTGTGAATAGTGCCACAATAAACATACATGTGCATGTGTCTTTATAGCAGCATGATTTATAATCCTTTGGGTATATACCCAGTAATGGGATGGCTGGGTCAAATGGTATTTCTAGTTCTAGATCCCTGAGGAATCGCCACACTGTCTTCCACAATGGTTGAACTAGTTTACAGTCCCACCAACAGTGTAAAAGTGTTCCTATTTCTCCACATCCTCTCCAGCACCTGTTGTTTCCTGACTTTTTAATGATGGCCATTCTAACTGGTGTGACATGGTATCTCATTGTGGTTTTGATTTGCATTTCTCTGATGGCCAGTGATGATGAGCATTTTTGCATGTGTCTTTTGGCTGCATAAATGTCTTCTTTTGAGAATGTCTGTTCATATCCTTCACCCACTTTTTGATGGGGTTGTTTGTTTTTTTCTTGTAAATTTGTTTGAGTTCTTTGTAGATTCTGGATATTAGCCCTTTGTCAGATGAGTAGGTTGCAAAATTTTTCTCCCATTCTGTAGGTTGCCTGTTCACTCTGATGGTAGTTTCTTTTGCTGTGCAGAAGCTCTTTAGTTTAATTACATCCCATTTGTCAATTTTGGTTTTTGTTGCCATTGCTTTTGGTGTTTTAAACATGAAGTCCTTGCCCAAGCCTATGTCCTCAATGGTATTGCCTAGGTTTTCTTCTAGGGTTTTTATGGTTTTAGGTCTAATATTTAAGTCTTTAATCCATCTTGAATTAATTTTTGTATGAGGTGTAAGGAAGGGATCCAGTTTCAGCTTTCTACATATGGCTAGCCAGTTTTCCCAGCACCATTTATTAAATAGGGAATCGTTTCCCCATTGCTTGCTTTTGTCAGGTTTGTCAAAGATCAGATAGTTGTAGATATGCGGCATTATTTCTGAGGGCTCTGTTCTGTTCCATTGGTCTATATCTCTGTTTTGGTACCAGTACCATGCTGTTATGGTTACTGTAGCCTTGTGGTATAGTTTGAAGTCAGGTAGCGTGATGCCTCTGGCTTTGTTCTTTTGGCTTAGGATTGACTTGGCAATGCAGGCTCTTTTTTGGTTCCATATGAACTTTAAAGTAGTTTTTTTCCAATTCTGTGAAGAAAGTCTTTGGTATCTTGATGGGGATGGCATTGAATCTATAAATTACCTTGGGCAGTATGGCCATTTTCACAATATTGATTCTTCCTACCCATGAGCATGGAATATTCTTCCATTTGTTTGTATCTTCTTTCATTTTTTTGAGCAGTCGTTTGTAGTTCTCCTTGAAGAGGTCCTCCATGTCCCTTGTAAGATGGATTCCTAGGTATTTTATTCTCTTTGAAGCAATTGTGAATGGGAGTTCACTGGAAAAATGTTTTTGAGTAACATGAGACTCTCCAGAAATGATTATGTCCATGCTTATCATTTTGTGGATTCAGAAACAAAAGAACAGAGGTATGAAGTCATATTTCCAACAACAGTGGTGATACTAGCTTAGAGTCTTGGGTCAGTAACTGGTCAGAAAGAAGAGACGTGGGTCACAGCAGAAGCCTATCCACAAAGAGCTAAGAGAGGGAGGGAGAAAGCCCCCAAGAGCCTGCTCTTGTCAAGACAGAAGTATATGAATATTGAACGCACCACATGATGGGGCTTTAAATGACCTACCTGTAGAAACATAAAATCTATTGGTTTATTTATGATTGCTGGTGTCCCTATGTACACTGTTCAATCAAATCCTATTGATGTTGTTGTGTGCCAGTAAAATTACAAATTTGTAGTATCCCATAACAGCTTAT
This sequence comes from Hylobates moloch, assembly GCF_009828535.3. Classification (NCBI taxonomy): domain Eukaryota; kingdom Metazoa; phylum Chordata; class Mammalia; order Primates; family Hylobatidae; genus Hylobates; species Hylobates moloch. The sequence continues at coordinate 122,680,771 of NW_026652279.1, forward strand.
ATCACGTTGATTTTGGCTGTGATATTTTATACCCTTTGTCATCTTATAACTAAGTAGGCTTTGGGAAAGCTGAATACAGAAATTCTTTTTAAACATTGAATAGGAGCATTTTAGCTGTTATCTTTTTCCTTCCCCTCAGCAATTTTCCTTGTTTTAAAAGCAGATACATTTAAAAATCTCTCTCTCTCTTTTTTTTACCTTAAGGTTACTCAGAGCATGGTAGCAACTGATCAACATTGTTATGTTGTTGGTATAATGATGTCAGTGTTTCCTCAGCTGAATAGCCAATTATTTAGCCACTGTCTTCATCACAAGACAAGGTGCCTCTTAGATCAGCTGAAATGTTCATTAGTTATTTCTTCATCTTTCTAGACCCTTGACGTCTTGTTTGAGATTTCTTTACTTTCATTTGCAAAGCCCCATGCGTGTACACAGGGAAAAGTACAAACAAGTGGATTCACATACATGTTCTACTTCATTGATATGAATAAAATCTATTACTCTTGTTGGCCCTGATTAATAAAAAGAGGTACTAGGGTTAAATGATGGCTGCTATGATGATATACAAAAAGGCACTGTCCGTACACAATTACATTTGATAATGTGTTACTTCATGTCCTTTTATTTATTTGTTTGTTTATTTTCCCCTCCCATATGCTTTGAGAACATAAAACTTATCTACTAACTAGTTTGTATCTCCTTAAAATTCTGCCTCAATATTGTACTCCATATGCCATGAACAATGAATACATTATGTTGACTTTACTTCAAAATATATTACTGCACCTCTTTCTCTCAAAATATTCTGAATAAGGTGGATTTTACACTTTCTCAAGCCACAGAGGAACAAGTTTGCTTAAATCTTTGCATTTGACTTCGGCAGTTAATAAGCATCAGATTTAGGTACATTTAATATTATTCTCTTCTATCTCCTCTATCCTGCTCCACTTCGTGAAATTATTAAATCTGTCATTCTTTTTCACGGAGAGACAAGTGGTCTTAATTAGAATTATGCACATTTTAGAAGTGGAAGAAACTTGTCAGTCACCAAAGAGGAACCCTGGACCTCCACTGACTCATGTTTAAAGTTCAGGCCACAGAACTGCTTTAGGAGCACAGCCAGAACTATGAACTAACTTTTGGCCAGCAGAATTTTTGTAAGGTGTCACACTGATACTAAAAAATGATTGGTTGTATTGGCTAGGAAGTGTACTGCAGTCCATTGCTTAGCTCTACACCAAATTTTCCTCTAAGAATAGCTTCAGTTATTTTCCCCCTTTAAACCTCAAATTCTGGCTAATCCCTGTTATTTATCAAGATCACAAGGATCCTGTGCATTTGACAGCTTTTGCTGTAATGTATCCTTAGAGGCTGTCGGTGAAGAAACAAATTAACATTTTCCTGCTCCTCAACCCCCCAGGGTAAAAGGAACAGCTTCAGTGCATTATTTGGAAAGAGAAGGCAAGGGTCATTTTATTTGTATTCGGTTTAACCTGGCAGAGCAGGTCGTTGACATTGGAACTGGCGAATAGAAAACTGTTAAGAACTATTAAGTTCTCATTAGTGATACCCCTGGATTACAGCCATGTGGTATAGTAGGTCATTTAATAGTAAATATTAAAGAATATTTATGAAAAGAAGAGAAAGGCATGTCTGCATTATTTAGAAGAAGAAAATAGAAGAGTAGAACTTAATTGCTATCAAAACCGGGTCAGAGCCTAATTATGATTTCAGCAGCATGTAACTTTACCTTCTCGTTTATTGACTTCATCATTGTTGTGGCAATGCCACGGCTCGAAGAATAAAGTGCTTTCAGAAATGTGAGGAGCTCAGAATCATTATTAAATTCAGGCTGTCTATACAATTAATAATTAAATGAAATTTTATCTTTACTAGTTTTCAGAATGGTTTGTTATGAGATAAGGTAATATTAATCCATCTGCCAGGGGAGAATCTGAAAAAGAATAGAACTCATATCAATTAATTCATCCTACTTTGAAAGACTATATATGGACTGAATTGTGGCATGCCAATTATTAATGATTTAAATTTTATGAATTCTTATATGCCATTAATAATTTAAGGTGCAGGAAAACAAGGACAACAGCACAAATTGGTACATTGGTGGCATAGCAAATATCTATAAAACGTGCATACAAAACTTGCACCTAACACAGGGCAACAGAAGAAAAGCTCTGGATCACATCTTGAGAAAACCAGAATGATTAATTTGTGAACTTTATGTATTTTTTTTAACATTTTCTCATAACAAATTCCTGATTATGTGTATAGCATATGAAGGCATTAAGTGGTCATTTGATTTAGGTTCAGGTCTCCTAAAATTTATTAGCTTTTCTTCCATAAGCATTCACCTGGAGATCAGTTATTAGTATTTTTAAAACAAATTGGATTTATTATTTTTGAAAGTTGAACGTTTGCTTTTACATTTGTTTTAAAATTATTATTTTTCTCTTCATATCTAGAAAATCACGTTTACCCGAACTATGAGGGAAAAAATAACTAACAAACATACAACTTGGAAGAGCAAAAAAGAATTATAACTAGAAAGGCAGAATTTAAAAGTAGAAACAATACAAATCCCCAGAATTCAATTTTACTTGAAAACAGTTTTTGTGGAAAGACCAAAATTCAGCAAACCTAATTTTTTAAAGCCTTATTTAAATGCAATGTTTGCTTTTAACATACTGTATGACCATATGCACATCCCTGTGCCTGTTTTAACTTTTTTTCTGTAAAGTTCAGTTAATTAATTATAGTTTATTGGCTTTGTAGTGAGAATGTAAAAGTGAAGTACAGTGTTATATTCAAAGCCGCCACTTTTGGTGTTAGATTAAAATTCCATTAAAATTGGGAGAGACGTTTATTCTTTCTAGTTTTCTGTGTCTTCATCTGCAAAATGTTGTGAGAGTTGGAGATAAAATATGTGAAGTACCTGGCACACAGTAGGTATTTAGTCAATAGATCTATTTTTTAATCTTGTTATACAAGACTCTGAAGGAAGATTAATAACCTATGATAAGTACCCTCGACGGGCAGTTTTCTACTAATGTTGAGGAAAAGACAATGTTATGCAAATAACATTTATATATTTTTATGAAACCATATAATTTTTACATGTACCTTGAATCAAACTGTTAGGACAAATTAAACTCCAGGATGAAAAGGTATTTTGTCGAACCTTCTGCCATTCATCACAGTCCCCATTTCAATTATGAATTTTATCCTACAGCATCTGTTGGATATTTTTCTTTTGCACGGAAAGTTTTAGAATTTACTAGCAAAAGCCTATTTCATGCCACAGATAGAAGACATTTTAGCGACAGCCTTGGATACCAAGTACCTATAAAAATTAGTTTGGTAACAATAAGTCCAAACAGATATTTTGAGCATCTTTGAATCTGGGGTACGAAGCTCCGTAAACAAGTCTGCTTTTGGACCTGTGTCAAGAAGTGAATGGAACTTAGAGAGATTGAATATAGTGGATACTTTAGAGGCATGGAAATTAAAAACAGGAAGAGATATTCTCTGTGGAGATAAAAGAGTAAGATAATGATGGAAAAGGTCTCTAGCAGCAGGGAGGCACAGTGAAAAGCAAATAGGTAGCTCATTAAAGGTTGAAGGTTAATTGAGGATGTCTATTCTTATGGCTTACAACTATGTATATAACATCATGCTAGATGAGGTGGGGATACAATGCATGGCATTCTTCATCTATTTACCTATGTGAAAAGTCATAGAATCTCTTATGTGGAGGAGACATTAGTGGTTATTTACTTTGATCCATGTGCAATTTTACATCCCATAAAATCAATTTACAAAGTGTTCCTTGGCTGAAATGAGAATTTTAGTATCAATAGTTATTTTGATTCATATTGCTTGTTTTCATATCTCTGTTTTTGTTTGATTAAGGATATGTGTGACTTAGACTTTGCATCGTTTGGCTCCTTTTAAATTGGTAGTTTATAAGGGCAACAGCAGCCTTGTAGGAATCCTGGTAGCTGGCTGCTCAGCAACAGGAAAATGAATAAATGTATGATTGGCCAATTGAACTCTGCTCATAGACACAATAAAAAGCAAATTAATAATAACAATAAAGATTCTGTGACAATGTATTTCAGGTTAATTTATATCCACTAAATATTTAGCGGTTTTTAGGAAAAAGCAAAACAAAACAAAGCCCTATAGAAAACACAAGATAATTGTGGTTACCAAATCTTAAAAAGACACGTAATATTTGTTACAGAGGGACATTAGGAGTTTATATCTAAAGATAGAAGTGACAGCAGACAAATTTCGTTATATTGTTTGCTGCAAAGAGAAAGGGATCAGTTTTGTCTCCCAGGTGTGCCATATACTTTACCAAAGGAAACATGCCGGGCGCGGTGGCTCACGCCTGTAATCCCAGCACTTTGGGAGGCTGAAGCGGGCGGATCACAAGGTCAGGAAATTGAGACCATCCTGGCTAACACAGTGAAACCCCGTCTCTACTAAAAATACAAAAGCCTAGCCGGGCGAGGTGGCCGGCGCCTATGGTCCCAGCTACTCGCGAGGCTGAGGCAGGAGAATGGCGTGAACCCCGGGGGGCGGAGCCTGCAGTGAGCCGAGATCAGGCCACTGCACTCCAGCCTGGGCAACAGCGAGACTCCGTCTCAAAAAAAAAAAAAAGGAAACAACAGTACATTCCAAATGAGGTTTTTTCTATTGTAATAATTGTTATTGTTTTAAAAAGCCTAAGAGAGGATACCTTCAAAACATTTTTGTTTTCGGAGCCATGTCTTCTCTAACTGCAATTTTAGTTACCTAATTTAGATGCAAATTTGTTTTTGAGACATAAATCACATTAAACTTGTTGTAAAAATTGGAGAATTAAAATTTTAATAACTGCAAAGAATAAAAAATTTTTACTACATTTACAGGCTAACAAATTAACCTGCCATAGTTTCATGGATGGTTATAGAAAACACAAGACTATTGGGTCAGAGGTTAAGGACAGTTTATTACCTACAGCAATAGCAAGAGACAGAGTCTTAGCATTTTGCACATTTTCCAAATCCCCAGTTCCTGTAGGGCAACACAAAGAGAGCCAGGTGACAAATGCACACATAATAGTTGCATTTGGGAAAGACAGCCTGACCCTAGGGGACTTGAAGCTTGCTACTCTGTCTTCTGGAGAGAGACTGTACTAATCAGTTTTCTCCAGAGAAAGAGAACCAATAGGATATATAGGTAAATAAGCAGAGATTTATTATCAGAATAGGCTCACATAATTAGGGAGGCCAAGAAGTCCTAATATAAGCTGTCTGCAAGCTGGAGAATACAAAAATTTGTGGTGTGTATCAGTACAAGTCCAAAGGCTCGACAGCTTCAGGGCCACTAGTGTTAAGTCCTGGAGCCTGAAGGCCCAAGAACCAGAAACTCTGATGTTCATGGGTAGGAGAAGATGGATGTTTCAACTAAAGAAGAAAGAAAATTAGCCCCTCATCTGCCTTTTTGTTATATTCAATCTATCAATGAATTATATAATGCCCTCCTACATTTGTGAGGATGGATCTTCCATACTCAGTTTAGCATTTCAAATGCTAATCTCTTCCAGAAACACCTTCACAGACACACCCCAAAATAATGTTTTATCAGCTATCCAGGCATCCCTTAACCCAGTTAAGCTGACATAAAATTAACCATCACAGAGACATTATCTTTATTACACTGAACAGTAAGCATGCCTTCTCTTTGTTCCAGAGAAAAGGAGTCATTATCTTTATCTTCCAAGGCTTGAAGCAAATCTATCTTCTCCTCAAGAGAGTGACTGTATTTCTATATTCTAATGCTCTTTGCTGTATAAACACCCTGAAAAAGATAATGTAGAGCAAAGAGCAGTCAGTGTCTCATTTTGCTAGATTAGCAGAAATATACAAAACAAATAGAGAAGTGCATCTCAACAATAAAATGCACAATATAGTTCCCCAGAACAAATATGAGATAGAAGTAAACATTGAGATAGATGATAACATGGTTAGTGTTCAATCATAATGCTTCAGTTGAACATCAAATTGGGTAGCAACATTTTTTGTTTTTTAATAATACAAGATATCCAAGTAGTAAGGTTTAGGTAAGCATTACAGTTCTTTTAACTTTTTCCACAAAATCTGAAGTGCGAATGAATGGTATGTAGTTGTTGCACTGTTATGCTAGGCATTATGGCAGTACCAAAAAATTATGTTCCCTGAAATGGTTTATCATGTCTCTGGGGAGACATAATGTTATGTTCTAACATTTTTCATCATTTGGAATATATAATTTCCATCTGGAAAGAAAGTGAAGCTCAAAAATGTGTAGTTATTTTCCCAGAACAGCACAGCCAATAGATGTTATGGCGAAACTTAAGCCCTTTTAGAATAAAAGATAGAGTACACTGTAATTTAACAACAAGAACTTTCTGCCCCATGGTTCAACACTTCACACTATTCCATTATGGAAGACATTAAGAGTTTTAAAAGAAATAGTATTTTTTTAGATTAGCTTAATATCAAAAGGATCATTTGCCTGAGTCCTGATAAGAATTTAATCAAAGAGGGGTCCCCGGGCAAGATGGCCGAATAGGAACAGCTCTGGTCTATAGCTCCCAGTGAGACTAATGCAGAAAGCAGGTGATTTCTGCATTTCCAACGCAGGTACCCAGTTCATCTCATTCAGACTAGTTGGACAGTGGGTGCAGCCCACGGAAGGCAAGCAGAAGCAGGGCGGGGTGTTGCCTCACCAGGGAAGTGCAAGAGGTTGGGGAACTCCCTCCCTTACCCAAGGGAAGTCATGAGGGACTGTGCCTTGAGGGACAGTGCTATTTGGCCCAGTTACTGTGCTTTTTCTATGGTCTTTGCAAATTGCAGACCAAGGGATTCCCTTGGGTGCCTACACCACAAGGGCCTGGGTTTCAAGCACAAAACTGGGCAGCCATTTGGGCAGACACAGAGATAGCTGCAGGAGGTTTTTTCATACCCCAGTGGTGCCTGAAACTCCAGTAAGACGGAACTGTTCACTGCCTTAGAAAGGGGGCTGACACCAGGGAGCCAAGTGGCCTTGCTCAACAGATCTGACCCTCATGGAGCCCAGCAAGCTAAGATCCACTGGCTTGAAATTCTCGCTGCCAGCACAGCAGTCTGAAATCGACCTGGACACTCGAGCCTCGTGGGGAGAGGGACATCTGCCATTACTGAGGCTTGAGTAGGCGGTTTTCCCCTCACAGTGTAAACAAAGCCGCCTGGAAGTTAGGACTGGGTGGAGCCCACCGCAGCTCGCCAAAGCCCCTGTAGCCAGACTGCCTTTCTAGATTCATCCTCTCTAGGTAAGGCATCTCTGACAGAAAGGCAGCAGCCCTAGTCAGGGGTTTATAGTTAAAACTCTCATATCCCTGGGACTGAGCACCTGGGGGAAGGCGTGGCTGTGGGCGCAGTTTCAGCAGACTTAAATGTTCCTTCCTGTTTGCTCTGAAGAGAGCGGTAGAACTCCCAGCACAGCGCTCAAACTCTGCTAAGGGACAGACTGCCTCCTCAAGTGGATCCCTGACCCCCATGCCTCCTGATGGAGAGACGCCTCTCAGCAGGGGTCGACAGACACCTCATACAGGAGAGCTCCAGCTGGCATCTGGCGGTGCCCCTCTGGGAGGAAGTTTCCAAAGGAAGGAGCAGGCAGCAATCTGGGCTATTCTGCAGCCTCTGCTGGTGATACCCAGGCAAACAGGGTCTGGAGTCAACCCCCAGCAAACTCCAGCAGACCTGCAGAAGAAGGGCCTGACTGTTAGAAGGAAAACTAATCATCAGAAAGTAATAACATCAACAAAAATGACGACCACACAAAAACTCCACCAACATCAAAGACCAACGTTAGATAAATCCACAGAGATGAGGAAAAAACAGCACAAAAAGGCTGAAAATTCCAAAAACCAGAATGCCTATACTAAATATGGAAAGGAAAAACCAGTACCAGACACTGCAAAAACAAACTAAAATGTAAAGACCATCAACATCATGAAGAAACTGCATCAACTAATGGGCAAAATAATCAGCCAGCATCATAATGACAGGATCAAATTCACACATAGCAATATCAGCCTTAAATGTAAATGGGCTAAATACCTCAATTAAAAGGCACAGACAGGCAAATTGGATAAAGAGTCAAGACCAATCGGTGTGCTGTGTTCAGGAGATCCGTCTCATGTGAAAAGACACACATAGGCTGAAAATAAAGAAATGGAGGAAGACTTACCAAGCAAATGGAAAGAAAAAAAAAGCAGGGGTTGCAATCATAGTCTCTGATAAGACAGACTTTAAGCCAAAAAAGATCAAAAAAGACAAAGAAGGGCATTATATTGGTAAAGGGATCAATGCAACAAGAAGAGCTACCCTAAATATATATGCAACCAATACAGGAGCACCCAGATTCATAAAGCAAGTTCTTAGAGAGCTACAAAGAGACTTAGACTTCCACACAATCATAGTGGGAAACTTTAACACCCCACTGTCAATATTAGACAGATCAATGAGACAGAAAATTAACAAGAATATTCAGGATTTGAACTCAGCTCTGGACCAAGCAGACCTAATAGACATCTACAGAACTCTCCACCCCAAATCAACAGAATATGCATTCTTCTCGACACCATGTAGCACTTATTCTAAAATTGACTGCATAATTGGAAGTAAAACACTCCTCAGCAAATGCAAAATAATGGAAATCATAACAAACAGTCTCTCAGACCACAGCGTAATCAAATTGGAACTCAGGATTAAGAAACTCACTCAAAACCACACAGCTGCATGGAAACTGAACAACCTGCTCCTGAATGACTATTGGGTAAATAATGAAATTAAGGCAGAACAAAGTAAGTTCTTTGAAACCAATGAGAACAAAGACACAATGTACCAGAATCTGTGGGACACAGCTAAAGCCGTGTTTAGTGGGAAATTTATAGCACTAAATGCCCACAGGAGAATGCAGAAAGATCTAAAGTCGACACCCTAACAACACAATTAAAAGAACTAGAGAAGCAAGAGCAAACAAATTCAGAAGCTAGCAGAAGACAAGAAATAACTAAGATCAGAGCAAAACTGAAGGCTATAGAGACACAAAAAGTCTTCAAAAAATCAATGAATCCAGGACCTGGTTTTTTGAAAAGATTAACAAAATAGATGATAGACTGCTAGCCAGACAAAGAAGAAAAGAGAGAAGAATTAGATGGACACAACAAAAAATGATAAAGGGGAAATCACTACTTATCCCACAGAAATATGAACTACAGTCAGAGAATACTATAAACACCTCTACATAAATAAACTAGAAAATCTAGAAGAAGTGGATAAATTCCTGGACACATACACCCTCCTGAGACTAAACCACGAAGAAGTTGAATCCCTGAATAGATCAATAACAAGTTCTGAAATTGAGGCAGTAATTAAAGGTCTACTAAAGAAAGCCCAGGACCAGACAGATTCACAGCTGAATTCTACCAGAGGTACAAAGAGGAGCTGGTACCATTCCTTCTGAAATTATTCCAAACAATAGAAAAAGAGGGAATCCTTCCTAACTCATTTTATGAGGCCAGCATCATCCTGATACCAAAACCTGGCAAAGACACAACAACAAAAAATTTCAGGCTAATATCCCAGATGAACATCTATGTGAAAATCCTCAATAAAATACTGGGAAACTGAATCCAGCAAAGCATTAAAAGGCTTATCCACCTTGATCAAGTCAGCTTTATCCCTAGGATGCAAGGCTGGTTCAACATATGCAAATCAATGAACATAATCCATCACATAAAGAGAAGCAATGACAAAAACCACATGATTACCTCAATAGATGCAGAAAGGGCCTTTGAGAAAATTCAACACTGCTTCATGCTAAAAACTTTCAATAAACTAGTTATTGATGGAACATATCTCAAAATAATAAGAGCTATTTATGACAAACTCACAGCCAATATCATACTGAATGGGCAAAAGCTGGAAGCATTCCCTTTAAAAATTGGCACAAGACAAGAATGCCCTCTCTCACCACTCTTATTCAACATAATATTGGAAGTTCTGGCCAGGGCAATCAGGCGAGAGAAAGAAGTAAAACGTATTCAAATAGGAAGAGAGGAAGTCAAACTATCTCTGTTTGCAGATGACATGATTGTATGTTTAGAAAACCCCATTGTCTCAGCCCCAAAACTCCTTAACCTGGTAAGCAACTTCAACAAGTTCTCAGGATACAAAACCAATGTGCAGAAATCACAAGCATTCCTATATGCCAAATAATAGACAAACAGAGAGCCAAATCAAGAGCAACTCCCATTTTACACTTGCTACAAAGAGAATAAAATACCTAGGAATACAACTTACAAGGGATGTGAAGGACCTCTTCAAGGAGAACTGCAAACCACTGCTCAAGGAAATAAGAGGGGACACAAACAAATGGAAAAACATGCCATGCTCATAGATAGGGATAATCAATATCATGAAAATGGCCATACTGCCCAAAGTAATTTATAGATTCAATGCTATTCCCATCAAGCTACCACTGACTTTCTTCACATAATCAGAAAAATCTAAATTTCATATGGAACCAAAAAAGCCTGTATAGCCAAGACAATCCTAAGCAAAAAGAACAAAACTGGAGGCATCACTCTAACTGACTTCAGACTGTACTACAAACCTACAGTAATAAAAACAGCATAGTACTGGTACCAAAATAGATATATAGACTAATGGAACAGAACAGAGGTCTCAGAAATAACACCACACATTTACAACCATCTGATCTTTGACAAGCCTGACAAAAACAAGCAATGGGGAAATAATTCCTTGTTTAATAAATGGTGCTGGGAAAACTGGCCAGCCACATGTAGAAAACTGAAAGTGGACCCCTTCCTTACACCTTACACAAAAATTAACTCAAGATGGATTAAAGATTTAAATGTGAGACCTAAAACCATAAATACCCTAGAAGAAAACCTAGGTAATACCATTCAGGACATAGGCGTGGGGAAAGACTTCATGACTAAAACACCAAAAGCAATTGCAACAAAAACCAAAATTGACAAATGGTATCTCATTAAACTGAAGAGATTCTGCACAGCAAAATTAACTATCATCAGAGTGAACAGGCAACCTCCAGAATGCGAGAAAATTTTTTCAATCTATCCATCTGACAAAGGGCTAATATCCAGAATCTACAAGGAACTTAAACAAATTTACGAGAAAAAAATCAAACAACCACATCAAAAAGTGGGCAAAGGATATGAACAGACACTTCTCAAAAGAAGACATTTACGTGGCCAACAAACATATGAAAAAAAAGCTCATCATCACTGGTCCTTAGAGAAATGCAAATCAAAACCACAATGAGATACCACCTCACACCAGTTAGAATGGCAATGATTAAAAAGACAGGAAACAACAGATGTTGGAGAGGATGCAGAGAAATAGGAACACTTTTACACTGTTAGTGGTAGTACAAGTTAGTTCAACCATTGTGGAAGACAGTGTGGTGATTCCTCAAGGATCTAGAACCAGAAATACCATTTGACCCAGCAATCCCATTACTGGATATATACACAAAGGATTATAAATCATTCTACTATAAAGATGCATGCCCACATATGTTTATTGCAGCACTATTCACAATAGGAAATACTTGGAACCAACCCAAATGCCCATCAATGTTAGACTGGATAAAGAAAACGGCACATATACACCATGGAATACTATGCAGTCATAAAAAGGAATGCATTCATATCCTTTGCAGGGACATGGATGAAGCTGGAAACCATCATTCTCAGCAAACTAACACAAGAACAGAAAACCAAACACTGCCTGATCTCACTCATAAGTGAGATTTGAACAATGAAAACATGGGCACAGGGATGGGAACATCACACACTGTAGCCTGTCCAAGGGTGGTGGGCAAGGGGAGGGATAACATTAGGGGATATACCTAATGCAGATGATGGGTTGATGGTTGCAGTAAACCACCATGGCACATGTATACCTATGTAACAAACCTGCATACTCTGTACATGCATCCCAGAACTTAAAGTATAATTTAAAAAGAAAGAAAGAAAGAAAGAATTTCGGCAGGGCGCGGTGGCTCATGCCTGTAATCCCAGCACTTTGGGAGGCTGAGGCAGGCAGATCACAAGGTCAGGAGTTTGAGACCAACCTGATCAACATGTTGAAACCCCATCTCTACTAAAAATACAAAAATTGGCTGGGTGTGGTGGTATGCCTGTAATCCCAGCTACTTGGGAGGCTAAGGTGGGAGAATTGCTTGAACCTAGGAGGTGGACGTTGCAGTGAGCTGAGATCGCACCACTGCATTCCAGCCTGGGCGACAGGGAAAGATCCTGCCTTGGAAGAAATAAAACAAAATAAAATAAAATAATTTCATCAAAGAGTTAAAAGATTCAATATAATATAGCTAATGGAAACTTGGAACAACATATTACCTTTTTTGTTTTTGGCCTGTGGCCTTCTGAGACATATCTTTCTTTTCAGTGTGCAGGTATCTTTTTTATACTATCAATAGTACCACGAATGGTTTATCATAGTATCTTATATGTGTTTCCAGTTTGTAGTTATGTTTTAATTGTATTTTCTGTCTTTTCCTGTATATAGAAAAATCTATTTTTCAAGCTTTCAAATATATTTTCAAAAATGTGTACACAGTATTTTCCATATATATTACATTATTTCATATCTCTTGCTTGTTTTTATTTTCATTATTGATGTTGTTATTTTTTAGTCTTATTTGCCTGCTTGCTCATCCACTTTAATTAATCAGGGTTTTCTGTTTCTTTTGGATCTTAGATGTTTTGTAAGTCTGGATGAGCTAAGACAGACCACAGAGTAGTCCACTTTTGAGGACTTGTAAGATTACTTAGAGTTATCCCAGGCATCTTTCAATAAATTTATAAATAAGCATTGCAAATTGTCCAAATATTTTCAAATGAAACAAATGAGTGTAAAGATACTTGACATATGCCCCAGCCTAGTGCCTTCCTTCTGCCTTTTGCAGATACTCTAAAAGTTTGGTCTTAGCCATGGTTGCAGATTCAAGAATAGTTTGAAGGAAGTTGCTCCTTGATAACTAGTATGTGAGAATTGGGGCACAATGGTAGCCCAGATTGCCTGGATCTAATGCACAAATTCTAAGTTTTTTCTGTTGTGCAGACATATGTTCTAGTTATGTAGTGTTTACAAACTCACTACTTTTATATTTTATTTGAGATTTCATCTTTCCAGAACTGGTTATGGTCTACCACAGTAGGATGCTGTGAGGTTAATTATAGGTCTCTACTTAAGAAAAAGTCTATAAGGATAAACAAACCAAAGATATGTGGCCTATTTTGAGGTTTCCTGGGGCCTGATGACTCACAGAAGTACAAGACACACATTTTGTCTTTCTGTTCTCTCAGGTAACTCACACTTTATGTTATTTTCTTAATATATAGGAAATAATAGAAATTCTCATGTCTTTGAGAACGTAGACATTTTTAATTTTAATTTTAATTTTTTCTGCTTTTTTTCTTTCCTTATTACTTTGTTTTTCTGTCTTTCTACTTATTTATGTTTGGCAGAACCACAAAACCCACTCCATGTCATCTAATCACTACTCACAAAAGTAAACAGCATCCTGACTTTTATTACAATAGCTCCCTTGCAAAATTATCTGGAAAGAGAGACAGCACGGCTTCTTCATATTCTCAAAGCAATCTGTATCCCCGAAAAGTTAACTAACATTTCTATAGAAGTGTAATCTTTAAGATACCACATAAAAATGTTGAAAGAAAGGCACGTGGGAAAGGGCCACATCCCAGGATCACTTAATTTTAACTTCATGTATAGTACTTTGTCCTGCATACCATAAAAATGCAGCAAAGGGGAAAAGAAGGATTAGAGAAATAAAATGTGTGTATTACCTAGTTGTATCAGGCATTATATTTACATCATTTCTAATTTAGTGATCAACTAATGATTTATGCAAGAAACCACCAAAACAATCTATTTTCAAATATTATGAAGGTTTTTCCTCAATGGTAAGATAAATGGAAGTTTTAACTATTCTTGATGCAATTCCTATTCCCAGGACAGTATTTTGAGACTTTGTGAAAGAGGGAGCAACAAGAGAGTCATCTGGATTGCTCTGGACATGACCCGTTTTTTATTTGTTTTCTTCTCTTTAACGAGAATAATAATCTGTAACCTTGACTGTCTGGGTAAGAACTTTGTCAAGAACAGTAATAAAATGGCAAAGTGTTAATCACTGTATCTTTTTATATTTGAAATTTATTAGCAATGTTGAAATCTCTTTATTCATTCTACTTACGCAACATGCTGACAATTTGCTTTAGAAAATGGATTCATTGCTTTATAATAATCTCATAATTTTCTCCAGCATTCTTCAACCTGGGTTCATAGACTTTGAGGACAATTCTAAAGGGGTGGACGTTGGGATCCATATTCACTTCCTTGCTTATATTTGTAGTTTAACTAACTAAGGATGTATCTCTAAACACTTGGGTTCAGCCTTCTGCCTGCTTTTCTTTTGTGTTTTACATAACTATGATCATTTGGTGTATATTATTTTGCATCTGGCTTAACATTGTATTTGTGACGTTATTCCATAGATTTTAAATTTCTGCATTTAGGAGAGTGCTTAGTAGTATCTCAGGATTCTAACTAGCATCTCCCTGAATTATTTTCATTTGAAGAATATTTATATCAATCAGTTTATTCTGAGATCCTGAGAAAGAATCTTAGCATTTTGGGAGGCCTGGGTTGGAGGATCACTTGAGCTCAAGAGCTGAGACTAGCCTGGGTAACATTGCAAGACTCCATCTCTACAAAAAAGTAATTAGCCAGGCATGCCGCTGCATGCTTGTGGTCCAGCTACTCATGAAGCTGAGGTGAGAGGATTGCTTGAGCCCAGGAGGTCCAGGCTGCAGCAGTGAGCCATGACCAAAGTGAGACCCTGTCTCAAAAAAAAAAAAAAAAAAAAAAAGGAAAGAACAAAAAAGGAAGTCAAAAAGGGGTGCGGAGAGGGGAGAGAAGAGAGCACGAAAAATGAAGTAAATGAAAAAAACAGGGCAAAGAAAATAAAATAGTTAAAAAGAAAGTATACCGTGAAAAAGGGCTTTTTTCATACTTGGTACAACTATGGCTCTTCCCCACAGTTTCTACACGTTGTGACCTCAGCTGATTCAGAGATCCCTTTCTGAACGTTGCTTCTCTCATGCCAAAAGGAATAGAACAGAGTAGATACACCCAATGAGTTAAAGCTTTTCCTCAGAAAAGGCACAGGTTACTTTCATTCACATTGCACTGGCCAAAGCAATTTGCATAGTAAGCCTTCTATAATTCAGCATTGAGAAGTAATGAAAATTTTGTACAATAATACGATATATCAAATCCTCTTTTGTGAGGTGCCAGTTAAAATTACTTACCCATTTTTCTCTTTGATTAGCCCTGCCTCTGAACTTGTTAGTGCTTTAATTTGGTTTTGTTAACCCTCCTCAATTTCCTTTCTTTTCTATTTCATTAATTTCCCTTTTTATCTTTATTATTTGACTATTATATTTTATTTAATGTGTAACAATTTATTTAAAATTTAATCTTTTTACTCTAATTTCTTAAAACAAATTATTAGCTCATTATCAACATTCTGATTTTTAATGTATACATTTAGTGGTATATATTTTCTTCTGAGCATCATTTACATTGTATCCCACCAATTTTAATATATACTTTAACATGTACTTCTTTAATAAAAAATTTTCATTAAGTACCTTCTGAAAAATTCTATCATAATTTTTGACTTAGTTAATGAGTTACTTGCTAGTTTCCAAACACATTTGGATTTCCTACTTTTTTTTTTTTGTTTTGTTTTTTTGGCAGAGTCTCACTCTATCACCCAGGTGGGAGTGTAGTGGCGATATGTGTGCTCACTGCAACCTCCACCTCCCTGGTTCAAGTGATTCTGGTGCCTCAGACTCCTGAGTATCTGGGATTACAGGCACCTCCATCATGTGAGGCTAATTTTTGTATTTTTAGTAAAGACGGGTTTTCGCCATGTTGGCCAGACTGGTTTAGAACTCCTGACCTCAAGTGATCCGCCCTCCTTGGCCTCCCAAAATGCTGGGATTACAGATGTGAGCCACTGTACCTGGCCTGGAATTTCCTAATTATCTTTTCTTACTAATTTTTAGATTAATTGTGGTCGTAGAGATACTTTGTATGATTTCCATTTCTTAAATTCTATTGCCAAACATAGGTAAGTTGGTATAAATGCTCTTCACGTAGAAAGAGGTGCAGTATAGTTAGACGGGCAATGTCTTTTTTGTGTTTATTAGGTTAATTTGGTGAAATTTTTGGTCCCATCTGATATATCTAGTAGTGTAAAAAAATCTCAGACTGGCTTCTCTGAGATTATTGTGCCTATTTTTTTTTCCCAACTCTGGATCAGTGAGGCCATGTTGGTAGCTTGAAATCAGCCATTGTGGGAGAATTTACATTATAAAAATCAGCAAATGCTACAAGTCAGGGCTTTTCAGTCTCCAGAGCCAGTTACTTAACATTTACCAGCACACCATTGGTTATATCCTTGTATGTATATAGGTGCATCCACAGTACTGATGACTGAGAATAGCTGTATTCCTACCAAGATCATGTACATTTATATTTTCCTGGTAGATATGTCAATTTTCATACTGTATATTTTAATGTTATGCCATTCTAAGCTTAGAATTGTTACAGCTTATAGCTAAGTTGAACCATTCATAACAATTGAACTGTCCTTCTTTATTTTTAGAAATATGTTTTGCCTTAAAGTCTATTTTGACATTAGTATAGCAATATCAGGGGTTTTATGGTTAGATTTTCCATGGAATATATCTTTTCATCTTTTGCTTTTCACTCCCTGCATCTTTATACTTAGATGCATCTCTTGTAAACAAAATATAATAGAAGCTCTATTTTTTATGCATTCTGACAATTCTATCTTATAGACAGAATTGGAACATTTAGTTTATTTAAATTTAGTATTACCGGTTTCAGTTTAAATCTTTCACTTTATAAAATGATTTCTTTTTGCTTCATCTGTGCTATTTTGCCTCTTTTGAGAGTCGTTATATTTTAGTTTTATTTTTACTTTCTTCCAACCTATAAATGTTCTTTAAAATTCACTTTCTTAAAAGTGAATATATTGTACATAGCTATATTCAGACAAAGCAAATTTAGAGAATACTGTGTATACGTAAATTAATGTAGACAGACCCAGAGAGAGAGAGAAAGAGAGGGAGGAGGGGGCATTATAATATTTAAGAAGATTTTAATTGTCTAGCTAATTTAAAAAATGAAACAATAAAATGCACATAATAGTTTTCAGAAAAGCCAAAAAAGGTGAAGATAAAAAGACAGCATAAATGTAGCAAAGAGAAATTGCTTAATAAAACAGAAGATTTAAGCTGAGACATTTAAGTAATGATATTGTTTGTAGATAAACTAAATATCCCATTTGTAAGACAAGATTGTTAGACTGGTTAAAAGAGAAAACCTCAATCATATTCTGTTTACAATAGGTTTTATAGTTTATTGTTTTAAAGTCTGTAGCTAAGAACTCTACTATCTGTACTACCTTTAGTTATTTCTATTTTCTGTTGTTTCTGAGTGTTGTTAGTTTGTTTCATCTACATGGATTTCTGATATTTGAATGGTCCATTGGACATGGAACTTGTAATATTTTTTGTACAGTTATTTTAATTACTGTCATATTACTCCTGTAAAGAGGATTTGCCTCTGCTTCTGCCAGTCAGCCATAGGCAGCAACCATGCAGAATCACATCAGTTTCAAGTACTGAGCTGATTTGAGGCTGAGCTAAAAGCCTGGTGGCAGCCTATCAATTCTTGTTTAGGTTTATGCCTAAATTGCAGCCCTATTGTAGTTCAATCTAAAACAAGAAAGTTCATCAAGAACCTTTTAAAGACTCCTTTGATCCTAGCTCTTCATCCCTCAGTGTGTTAAACTATTAAGTTATCCCTCAGTCTCTCAGCATTGCAGTTTCTCTGATATCCCTCTGTTCAGTTTGCAGAGGTAATGGAGATCCAGATTCATGGTTTACCTTTCCTGGGATTTTGTCTTTTTCCTTGTCAATTCCTACAAATTCTTGGTCATAATTTTTAAACATTACACATTTGAAAATTTTTAAAAAACAGCATTTTTCCAGCACAGTAGTTGGTCCAATTTAAATAATCTATCACCACTGAAAAGTAGAGCCCTTAATATTATAGACATTTATTTTAATTACATAATGACATAAATAATCTTTAAATGCCTCTTTTTCCTTCAAAGAAGCTGCTTCAGTCTTTATGAAACCAATTTTGAGTAGTTGGAGTAGGAAAAAGAATTATCATCATTTTACATATGAAATAATTAAGACGGGATCTGAGGCATAAAAATTTTTTTTTCTGCTCATTTCACTGACGTGAAAAACTGGGAATATAATTTAAGTATTTAACTTTTTTTCTAAATTGTATTCCTGCTCAGGACACATCGATGTTGTAGACTTTGAAATGATACTGATTGATTAGTTTTTAGATTTCTGGTATTTATTACTTATAGCCAAGTGAAATGTACAAGTAAAGTTGAAAACATGGCAACTTAACACAAAATTGTTTCTGTTCTTACTAACTTACTAACAACTATTTAGATTTTGCATCTCAATATGTCTATATTGGCAATATTTTCATTCTGTTTTTACATTTTTAATACCCATTTATATAAATGGATTATCAGAACAAACATCTGATACCTTTTCATAATATAATAAAGATAGTAAATAATCTTAGTCATTATTTTTCTATAAATATTATTTGGCAAGTTTTATAAATTATTTTTAAATGAAAAAAAACTATGGACAAGAGCACAGGATTAAGTTTTCAAGAAGATCCAACTATGTATTTAAGGAACAGCTCCTGTTTTTGAACAGTTACAATCCAGTGGAGAAGACAGGTATGTAATACAAATTGAAGATATTGAACTGGAGGGAAAGTGATAAGGGCAAAAGGGAGAGTTGTGCTGAATGTGAGGCAAGTATGAATCTACATTGACTCAAAACTTAGGAACAACAATTTAAGTGGCTACTTCTCTTCACTCCTTTTCAGTAGCACGACAAATACTGCAGGATCCTGGCTGTAACTAAAGTGCTAGAAATGGCTATATTAAGATATCTCTTTTTTAATCTAAACACCAAATGGTGGACCTCACGAATAATATAAATTCCCAAGACATGTGTCTTATTTAGGTGAAACATACTTGGCACATGGTACATATTCAACAAATTTTCATTAAAATGAATGTGGTTGTGTTGCAGTAGATATTTTTATTAAATGAAGCATTAAATGCCTTCTATCTTTTCTAGCATTGTTCAATTGAAATGGAAATTCTTCAACATATTTTGTCCTTTTTTCTACACACTCACAATATTTCACAATATCGTATTTTATAAGAGCAGTTGAATTTCTGCTTACATAAAATATAATGCTTCCCATGTGAAGATAGAAATATGACATCATCCACATGTCCATTTATCTGTGGTAACATATTTCACTTGGAAGTATGTGAAAGGGAATAATATTTTAAGATGGTTGAGGTTAAGAATTATTTTGGAAGAGTAAGAAAAAAGCATTTCACAATGTTATAACCTACTTCTGGGATCCCATATGATGCATGTTACCCACTGTAGATCTTCCTTTACTCTTTATAGCATGCACTCTCGGACTTGTATAGTAGGCACTGCTCATATTTATAGACAGTGTTAATCTGTGTTTCTTGAAAATTACCTGGTGACTAAATTTAATCTGAGGAAACTCACAACTGTGTGTATCCAGCAAATTTACCTCCTCCATTAGGTTTGGTAAAATGAGATTGAAACCTATAATAATGAAATCAAAACTTTATTACATATACTTCTAACTATCAGGAGAAAGCTGCATATTAAAAAAATAAATTACGCTCTAGTTCTCTTTGAGGGTCATCCATCTTCTAGGACATTACAAGTTACTGGTAATGTAATTGGTGACATCAGTTCACATGAATTTATCCTGTCATATTAAATTTGAGAAAATTCTCTAATGAAACAGTCTAGAAAAGATAATTCCTAGAGGAGAAAAGAGACATTTTCTTGTCATTTGTTTCCCTTGCTCTCTGATCTATCCTTCCATTTCTTTTTTCAGTTTTAAGGAGTGGAGAATTTAATAGCAAGGAAGAAGGCAGAAGGAAGATGCTCCCCCTGTACAGAGACAAAGGCGGGGCGGGCTCCAAAGCCGAGAGAGGGAACCTCCCTATTCTTCCTTTTCTTAAAAGGTGTCTGACAAGATTGTCAAAGTGATACTACAAAAATTACAAGGGGTAGTCCCACTCGGAGGGAGTGAGGAGAATATAACCTACTATTTATGGACTAAGAATGAAACAAGGGCTATTGTTACTTTTTGATCCAATTTCATAAAGGTGGGTAATTGCCAGTTCCCTTTGTTGTGCTATTGTAGAAACGTCAGTGTGGTTTTAAGGTTCTACACAGGCCATGGGCTTTAAACTTCAATTGGATCCAGCAAGAATAGAAAAGATTTAAAGACAAGCCAGAAAATAGTCATTTAGTGTGGTAATCAAGCAGAATTATTCTAAAACTGAGCAGTATAAAAAACATTTATGTCATTCTCAGTTTAGTGACTAACCAATAATTCACAAAAGGAACCTACTAAAATTAGTTATTTTCCAAATTTTATGGAGTTTTTTTCTGAACAATCTGATAGATGGTGGCTTTTATTGTTCATGCTGCATTTTGGATTCCCAAGGCAGTGTGTTAGAGATTTTATGGGAGGGAAGCAGCAACTAGCGGCATCTGAATTGCTCTGGGAATTACCTAAATAGTTTTTACCTGTCCTCACCTCTTTAATGAGAGTAATGATATCTAACCCTGACTACCTAGGTAAGAACTTTGCCTAGAAGAGTAACAAAACTATAAAATGTTAATCACTTTGTATCTTTTTGCAGTTAAGATTCAGTATCACTATTGAAATAGTTTACTGTTTCTATTTATGCAACACGTTGTTGAGAATTTAGGATACAGGCTTATTGCCTTATAAAAATCTTATAATTTACACTTATTCTTCCAGTATAGAATTCCTTAATCATTGTTCATGGATTTTGAGGTGACCTGTAAATGTATGGGTCTCAGGAACCATAAACACGATTTTCTAGAGTTCACAGCTTTTTGAATCCTCAAAGAGATCTTTGACCCCCAAAAGCTGACTAATACTCTTTGGGAGTGTAGTCCACATATTACTATGTAGCATTTTTTTTTTAAAGAAAGAGTGTCAAGAGCCATATCTAGGACCACTTATTTTTAACTTATCCACAAAAGGCCTTGTACTATTATTAGAACATTTAAATGAATGTTTTTAAAGTACAGCAAACAGGAAGGAAAGCTTCTAGGTAAATAAAATGCACTGATTTTCTGCTATATGTCAGACATTCTGTCCTGTCCACCATGCAGATCTCATTTGTGTAGAGTGAGTTATAGATATGAGTGTAACTAAACACAATGACTATCAGGTAGAAAATAGTTTTTAATACCAACACTAAACACAGTATTTTAATGAAAATCAACAGATTTGGCAGAAGCTAAATCCTGCCAAACTTTGCTGCATATTATAATCATCCTAAAAGATTTTAAAGCACTGCAGAGCATAGATCCCACTCCAAATCAATTGAATAAAAAACTCTTGGGGGGGGGGGTGGTTCTGAGCATTGATGTGTTTAAAAATCTCCTCAGGTGATTCTATTGTGCAGAGAGTATTGAGAACTACTCCTCAACTATTTAAACGAACAATATCTAATTATATCATTCAAGCAGTAACTGCATTTGAATACAATTTTATTTAATTTATTCTGACAAACTCAGAATTCATTCATTCATTATTCATAAAATATGGCTCTATAGAATGCCTGCTGATAGGTGAGTACTTTGTAAGATGTTGATAATTAGTGATAAATGTTTGGCTTATCCTCAAATACATTACAGACAAAACAGTAAAATGATTATTCTATTTGGGATTGAATTGTCATTCACAGAAAGTTGCTCAAGTAGTTATAAGAGAAAAGCAATTTCTTTGTAATTCTTTGTGGTTTAATATATTCAGTTTTTTCTAATGGTCTTAAGACTTTTTTCATAATTTTATTTTTTATTTCATCCAACTGTCAAACATTTAGCACACTTTTGTAAGTTGCTTCCTACAGAGGCAACTGAACTCAAATGAAATAAAACACTTTACCTTGTTCACTGTTTTCTCTCTAAATGCATGACTCTAAAATATTATTTGAGCACACAGTAATGTTCAGCAATCCTATTATATTTTCCTGATAAATTAGCTTTTAAAATTATCTCACAGATTAGAACTAATAAGTTCAGACATGTTGCAAGGTCCAACATCATATAGAAAAATTAATTTATTTCTATACACTGGCAATGAACCATATAAATGCAATTAACAAAATAGTTCCATTTTAAGTTGCATAAAAAATAAAGCACTGAAGCCCAAATTTAACAAGGAAGTACAAAACTTAAATCTTAAAAACTACAAAGAGTTTATGAAATTAAAAAAGTTTCAAATAAATGAAAAACATTTCTCATTCATGGGTCAGAAGACTTAGTACTGATCTATATATTCAAAGCTGCTCTAATCAACTTCCCAGTGGATTCTTTGCAGAAATTGACAAGCGGATCCTAAAATTAGTATGGAAATTCAGAGTAATACAGAATAGCCAAATGATCTTGAAAAAAAGAACAAAGTTGGAGGACTCACACTTTTCAATTTAAAACACACTGTAAAGTTACAGTACCCAAGACAATGTGTATCTTGCATAGATTTCTACATACAGATTAATGAAATAAAACTGAGAGCCCAGAAAGAAATTCTCATATTTAAGGTCGATTGATTTTGACAATAGTGCCAAGACAATTCCATAGGGAATGAATAGTTTTCTCAATAAATGGTGTCAGGGCAACCGGATAGGCACACGTAAAAGAATAAAATTAAACTTTTTCTCACACTATATATGAAAATTCACTTAAAATAAATAATATACCAAATTTCAGAGCTAAAATTATATAACTCTTACAATAAAATATAGGAATAAATCTCTGTGACCTTGGGTTATGCAAAGCCTTTTTAGATATGACACCAAAATTACCAATGACTAAAGAAAAATAAATTTGCATTTTTCCAAAGTAAAAACTTGTGTGCTTTAAAGAACTCTATTAAAAAGTGAAAGGATAGGCAACAGAATAGAAAAAATATATATATCTGATAAAGGACTTATATCCAGAGTATATAAAGGACTCCTACAACTCAAAAACAAAAAGACAAACAACCTATTTTTTTAAATGGAGAAAGGACTTGCATTGACATTTCTCCAAAAATATACAGTTGGTCAATAAGCACATAAAAAGATGTTCAACATCATTAGTTATTAGGGAAATGAGAATCAAGATGACGAGATTTTTAAAAATCACACCAGAAAATAGCAAGTATTAATGAGGACGGTAGACAAATTGCAACCCTCATGCATTGCTGGTGGGAATATAAAATGTGCAGCCATTGTGCAAAACAATCTGGCAGTTCCTAAATAAGTTAAACACAGAGTTCCCGTGTGATTCAGTCTTCCTCTCCAAGGTATATTTCCAAGGGTATTAAAAACATACACCCGTGTAAAAACTTGTACATGAATGTTCATAGCAGCATTATTCACAATGGCCACAAGTGAAAACAAACCAAATGCCCATCAATTGAGAATGAAGAAATAAAATGTATACTCAGGCAATGGAATGTAATTTAGCAATTTAAAAAGTGAAATACTAATACATACTACAACATGGACAAAACTTGAAAACCTATGCTAAGTCAAAGAAGCCAGTGTTAGGCCACATACTGTATAATTCCATTATTTGAAGCATCCCAAATAGATAAATTAATAGAGACAGAAAGTAGATTAGTGTTTGCCCAAAGCTGGAGGTGAAAGAAGGTGAGACGGGCATGATTTTCTTTGTGAGGTGATGAAAATGTTCCATAATAATTGTGTTGATGGTTGCACAAATCTGTTAATATACTAAAAACTATTGGACATGTAAAAGGGTGGAACTGAATGGTGTGTGAATTATATTTTAATAATGCTATTAAAAATTCTTTTATAGGACTACTTTCTTATCATCCTTCCTTACAACACCACCTTTCCAGTCATCATTTTCAGCCTGGCCTCTTCTTTCATTGAGGAAAAAAAAAAGCACTCAAAGCAGAGGGGGAAATGCAGCTCTTATTTTCTATCCTCAGTCCCATCTACTATTGCCTCCTCAGTGTCCTTTGTTGCTTTCTTCTTCCTGACTTCTATGCAATGGGGTGTCCCAGGTTCAACCCATAGAGCTCTAGCTATGCCAAACTCCTAGGTAATCACAACTTGTTTCATGGATTTTAATAGATCTGTATACTAATGAATTTCATGTACATTTCTAGCTTAGTGCTCCTGTTAAACTCCAGACCTATATGTACAAGTGCCAACTCAGAAGCTAAAAGTTCATGTTTAATGCTTGACTCCTTATTTCACATGCTTCCAAAATCTTTTTCTTCCTACGTGATCTTCCCTATCTTGGCAAATGGCAAGTTTATTCTTCTATTTTTTCAGTCTAAAAGCCATGAAATCCTTTCTGACTTCTTTCTTTTACTAGATCTTACTGAGCACTTATCATTTCGACTATTTTTATTTCCTCATGTAAACCATCACTCTCACTTTCATTACTGCAATAGCTGCAGGTCACAGCCTCATTCTGGTGCTCTAGGTGTCAAGTGGGGGAAGAAGCTTGGGAATTTAGCATTCAGGATGTATCTTTCACTTTACTGGCCCTGTTTCAGTACACCACTTTCATTCTTAGTGTATCATATATTCACCATTTCATAATCCCTCTCATTCGCTCTTACCGGAAGATGAATCTTAGTTTTCTGTTGTGGAGTAGCAGTCTTCTAGCTGGGTAGGATGGGGGAGGAAATTTCTGGATCTACTTGCTTTTTATATATCCTTCCAACCAATATTTATGTAGTCAATCCAACCTGTTCCACTTCTTTCAGAAATACCTAGTACTACTTCACACATGCAATGTTCAGAGTTTTCCCAATGGACAGCTGACTTTTCAGTTTTCACAGATCTGCTTATTTAACTTTATTCCATATCTAAAATTTGCATCTGTTATTTTCTCTCTTCATCCTTTGTTTTTTTTCCCTTAAAAAAATATATCCCTTACTTGTGACTGGAGAGGGGTCTCTCAAGAACCAGCAATAAACAATTTTTCAATCTTAAGTTTACTTATAGTCACAGTTATCATTTTAACCTGTTCCAATTTAGCTTTCATCTTTACCACACTACTTAAATTGCTCTTCTCATAGCTAAAAATATTTCAGTATTGCCAATCCAGTGGCCAATATACTAGCAAAATTGTTTGTCCATCTCGTATTAAAATAGTTTTAACACTTAATTTTTAGGATACCTCTCACTCCACTTAATTCTGGTTTCTATTCTGGTTTTACTTTATTAGACAATCCATTCACATCAATCTCCTTTGCTGGCTCTTACTTTTCTTCCAGGCCTTGAAAGACTAGTGAGACCAAGGGTTCCGGTCTTAGACTTCTCATTTTTTTAACCTCTATTTTATTTTGATAAGTTTATTTACTCCATAGATTTTAAAATGTGCTAAATGAAATTAGCTGGGCATGGTGACACATGCCTGTAGTCCTAGCTACTGAAGAGCTGAGTCAGGAGGATCACTTGAATCCAGCAGTTTAAGGCTGCAGTGAGCTATGATTGCACCATTACACTCCAGCCTGGGAGACCGAGTGAGATCCTGTCTCCAAAAAACAATTTTTTAAAACTTAATAAATAAATAAACAGTTAAATTGTTAACTCCCAGATTTATAAACAGTTCTGAACTTTCCCTTGGAATTCAGACCTGATCATATACTTACTTCTAACAGCTCAGCTTGGTTGTCTGAAAGGCATTCTCATTTCAATATATTTGAAACATAAGCCTTCCTTCAATTCCCCAAACATTCCACAGGTTCTCTCTTCCTAGCACAGTTAATGGCATCATATTCTTTAATCCTCTGCTTAAACTTTCCTATTGCTTGTCACCATACTCTTAATAAAATCTAAACTATTACCATGGCCTGTATGGTCCTTGGTCATCCAGCCACTGCATGCCTTTTTCATTTCATGCCATTCTATTCTCCTTCACCTCACCTTAATTATTTCCTTGGAGACACTGAGTTCAGCATTCAAAGGGTCCTAAGGCCTTAGTGCCTTTTCAGTTTTTTCCTTAAACATAGAACTCAATCTGCTCATTGCCAACTCAATATTTTAACTCATTTTGAGCACAATAGTCACATACTTGGTATCTGTCTTTATTTCCAGTCAATCTTTTTTTTAAACCCATATCTATTTTCATTCTGTTATATCTCATTTCCATCCCATCTCATATCTATTATCCATCCCAATTTAATTTTCTTCATTATCATGTTTGTTTTCTTTAAAAAAAATCTATCTTTTTTCTACAAGATATAATTGAATAAAAGAAATAAATTAATGAATATATCATAGCATGAAGGAGGAGAAACAGTGATTAAGGGGATGGGTTTTGACATTGAGTTATCGGGACAAACTAGCATTCACATTCACCTAGTTACTTAACCTATGTATAGTTTTTTTAAATTTAAAACAGAGCCTATCAAAAAGGAAATATTGGTAAATGTTAGTTAATAAAGAGTGATCAAGGAGTTAGTAGGAAATCTGAAAGCGTGGTGTGATAGAAGTCAGGAGTAGAATTTTTCAAAAAAAAAAAAAGGACATATTTTAAAAGGGTGATGCTAAAATGTCAAGTCAGATACAAAATTAGAAGTGTCCCCTGGAAAATGTTAAGAGAAGAACTGACTTTATTTTATTGGGGTTTTTATTTTTGAAAAAAAATTTTAGAAAAGTGGTTATATGTTTGGTGGGAAGCAGTAGTACTCTGGCCAATTTATTTGATACTGGAAGTGCAGTCATCATTTGGCATAGAGAAATAGCTGCCCAGTTTCTTCAACCGGACAAACTTTGGTCTTTGGGTTCAGAGGAAAACATTAAAGACCCCATGCAATGTCTTCTTACTCAACTTCCATGTACGCTCCAGGTCCAAGACTGATTTTTCAATAATGCGAATATTTTGTTTTTAAATCCATTTGTATCCACTTTCTATTTTTTGGTATTAGATTGTGTATTTTATATTTAGTTTTTGATATTATGTATTTTGATAATTCTTCTATATATGTATAGGCACCTGGTGGGAGGGCTGTATAGATGATTATATTCAGAAACCACATTAATGCAGAAGTCTATAAGGACTCTGTTTTTCAAGTGTCTTGTGTTCTCTGTTCCTAAGTTCTTTCTATTTAAGTCGGATTATAACAAAATTATGTATGTACTTTATTGTCTTTCCTTCTTTCAGAGATGACATTTTATTTTCCATATTTGTAGAGGATTAATGATATTCATTAAATAGAATTTTCTGTGGTTTCTGCAAAGTATTTAATAAATTCATTGGCGAATATGAGATAATCTATTGTATAGCAAAGTTTAAGAAATAGATGAGCACCACCTAAGGAAGGTATTGCAGCAGGAGAAAGAGGATATTAAATAGGCCTTTGGGAGTGATCCTTTTCAACTTTGATTTTAAGAAGTTATTTATCCAGTTACTGTGTATTGCCATGCAGAAGAATTCTGATCTATGTAGACATGGTGTAAGTTGAAGAAAGACATCATGGCGCTATTTATCTTAGTCTTGTTGTGTGACCTATCTCACTTCCTTTCAGGGATAGAAGCACACATCAGAATCTTATATATTTAGCAACATATATGTTTCTTAGATAATGCATATAATCCCCATTCAGCATTCTGGGTTTAATAACTTCTTATTAATACTAATTAATAGAAATTAATTTCTTAATTTCTAATTAACACTATTTTAATATCCCTTTCAGATACTTTTATATATCTATTAATAGAGTAGGTGAGGAAAATTGTTAATATAATCGGTACCAAGCAGAGACAAAACATGAAAACAGTCCACCTAACAGAATGAAGTCTTTAAACACTTTTTAAATTATTAAAGCTTTATCCAATATTTGTTTAATGACTAATTTACATAAATATCTTCTTAAAAATTAATGCACGTAATTTATCTCTATTGTCAGAAAAGCTGTGCTTCCTTTTATAAGATGTTTTTAACAATTTGACATGTGCCATTTTTGTTTTCATTACCAGGAAACTTGGATAAGCCCAGAGCTTAATTGTATTTACCAAATGCCAGATGCCTAGTAACAACAATTTCTCTGTTATTTAATTTTTTTATTACTTGCAATTTCAGTTTTCTGATTCATATTTACTTAATTTGTATGCAACTTGGTACTCTAAAAATTGTCTAGGCATATATTTTAAATATACAAAAACATATTTTTCATAGAAAAATCATAAACTTTGCTTTTAAGCAGAGAAAAGCAGAATTAATAATTTAAAAAACATTTTGTATGCGTTCTCAGTAAATGAGAAAATAAGACTTCAAAGTTGTCATATTAAATACTGTGTGATCTTTTCTGAAATTGACTCAGATTTTTTTAAAGCAATCACAAGGATGAGGAAATAAGCTGCAAGTCTATTTAATCATAGTATTAAGGGAAGAAATAAAGCAATCACCAATTACAAAAATTATTACAAAAATGATACAGCTCAAAGGGTAAAATGTAGAAAACTGATTTAGAGGTTTAGGAGACAGATTATTGTAAATACTCTAGGTTATTAATGGGATCCTGACTAAATGCAGCTCCATGATACAAGTACCTGCTAAAAGACCATAAAAGGTAAATCCTCAGAGGTAATATAATCAACCCTCCTTACCTACAGATTCCACATCAATACATTCAACAAACCGCAGATAGAAAATACTCCCCAAACAAGAAACAATACAAGAATACAACATTAAAAACAGTAAAAATTTAAAAATACAATATAAAAACTATTTATATAGCATTTACATTGTAGTAGGTATTACGAGTAATCTAGAAATGATTTAAAGTATACTGGAGGATGTGCATAGGTTACTTGCAAATACTATGCCATTTTTTATAAGGAAGTTGAGTATTCATAGATTTTAACACCTGAAGGGGTCCTGGAACCTATCCCCCATGGATACCAACGGACAACTGTATTTCAAATATATTTACTATCACTCTCTCCTATTAAGGATCAGCACAAATATGAATAAATAAAAAAGGTTCAGAAAATAAATATATTCTAAATCATCAAGATATTGGAAAATTGCCCATTATTTTATTGTGGGGGCATCTCATACTGAAGAGGCTTCTCAAAGGAGATGGATAATTCCTTAACTTCAACAGAAACTACTGGTTCTTTGAAAATGTTTTGTTTTTTTTTATGAAAATATGTTCACACTTTTACATTAAAAGGTATCAGACAGTTACCTGAGACTTGTATTTATTATTTAAATCTTCAACCTGGCTGGGCGCGGTGGCTCACGCTTGTAATCCCAGCACTTTGGGAGGCCGAGGCGGGCGGATCACGAGGTCAGGAGATCGAGACCACGGTGAAACCCCGTCTCTACTAAAAAATACAAAAAATTAGCCGGGCGTGGTGGCGGGCGCCTGTAGTCCCAGCTACTCGGAGAGGCTGAGGCAGGAGAATGGCGTGAACCCGGGAGGCGGAGCTTGCAGTGAGCCGAGATTGCGCCACTGCACTCCAGCCTGGGCGATAGAGCGAGACTC
>NW_026652279.1:122710830-122782670 GCF_009828535.3 Hylobates moloch
AAAAAAAAAAAAAAAAAAAAAAAATCTTCAACCTCCTACCCCTCTTCCTAAGTACAGTATCAAGTCCTGTTAGTAAAGACTAAAGTAAATGACCAGTTATCTTGAGGAGTGATGATGACTGATATTACAATAATTAAAAGCTAGATTCCAAAGTGTTATTACAATAATAGTTTAATAAAAGGCACCAGTTCTCTTTGATGTAAAATTAGAACAATGATTTATTTTTGATAAAAAGGAAAGAAGGAGTGATATTCTAATCTAGACCTCATGTCATTTAATTTATACCAATTTTAATATTATGGAAACATTCCTACTGATCTTTTTGGAAAAGAAATATTAATGCCCATGAAAAGACAGAAACTAGAATGATCATAGAGTGTGTGCATGATAACGCTATTTAAAAGACAGGTAAGGAAATGCCTAATTACCTTAGTCTGTTCTAAATGGAATTGCAGAGAGTGGCAAATCCTGTAGACTGTCATGAAGGTAGAGTCTAGCTCAGGGTTGGCCTAGAGATCAGTCTCTGGGACCCATTAGTATCAGAGAAGCATTGGGACTCTCCATAAATATGAGTCAGTCCTGCCTCTGTTCCTCATTCAAATGGAATGCCAGCTCTCCTAACTGTTCACCTGCCACTGCTGGTGCATCTTTTGTGTGTGAGGAAAGTGTGTATATGTGAATCTTCTATATAACAGTCTTTTAAAATCCAGACTGGAAGCCTACTGAGAAAAGTTTGCTAGCAAATCACATCAGTCTTTCACTGGATACAGCCTACCTGCAACATTGCTGTAATACCAAACAAGCACAGATACCCTTCAGAAAATGAGCAACAGAAAGCATACTCCTACAAAACATGCTGCTGTTAAAACACAGGTGGCAGCCAGCTCTCTGGAGCGTCAAGGCACTGCCTTCCTTTGAGAAAAGATTTCAAGTGACAAACAGAAAACACTGTGAATTCTGTTCTCCAAGTGAATGAAGACACTGTACTTATAACTGGAATATCTAAGGATCAGTCCTAGGAACAGTTTGCACGGATTATTTTATTTTATTTCATTTTAATATAACTTTTATAGCACTTGTTTTGTGTCAAGCACTTTTTTTGTGGTCCTGGTAATTGTAGTGGTCATGAGATGTGCTGGATGTTCTACTGCTGCCAAGAATGTAATTGAATAAGGGTTCCAGGTGTTGTGCTGTGAAATCCATCACTACATTTGTATCGAGGCTGGACCTCACACAGGCTGGTCTGGGACCGTGACTTAGTTGACAAGGTGCTAATGCAGATCTGGGAGACACGTGACTCCTCGAATGACTCCGTTTTGCCAAGACTTCCCAACAGCTTTGCAAACTCTTCTTAGACTGTGTTTTGAATGAGAGTATAAGATGCATCCACTCATCTTTCACTCAACCTTTCCTAAATTCAATCTTATCTTATTGTTCAAGGCATAAAATATATATATGCTGTTTTATTTCATGATTTTAGCATGTCATTATTATTAACGTTTAAGAATACAGTAAAGAAAAATGACAAAAAGAAGAAATTAATCTCTATTGTTTTTATTTTCACTTATGAATGTAAGTGGAAAATTCTAATTAATAAGCCTGAAAAATAATTGAACACCACAGTAAAGAAAAATGAGAAATGCATATCAATAGATTTTACAAATATGGTGTCAAACATATTTGTTAATATTCAGAATCTATTCTTTGAAACAGACATTAAATTGATAATGTGAGATTAATTTCCTAACACAACTAAAGAAAATCCAATCATATTTCAAAGACCTTTTAGAAATGACTGTCAAAATTGCCAGGCTTATAAATATAAAATTTGTAAAATTAGCATAAAAACTGAAAGAAAAACTTTTTTTAAGTTTCTGATGTACTTGTATTAAACATTAGTTCGGTTTTCTAATTTTAGAACAACCCTCTGGTTAATCTTTAGGGTAAAAAAAAATCAATTAATTGGAGGGACAAGTAGTTCAATTGATCCACTATTTCACAGTTTGTATTACAGCTGGTAATGTCAAATGTGCAAATAACATTTTTTATTATTTTATGCTAATTTTTAAAAGTCTCTAAAATTCTAGAATATTTCAATTGAAATATTGGACTTACAATAAAAAAAATCAGGCTTGGGGCATATATTATTCTACTTATTATAAACAAGATTTTAAGTCAAGGTTTTGTACATAAGTCAGTTAATTCCAACTTATAGTTGCATTCCAAGCCACAGATAGTTTTTGCAAATACATTCTGTACAACTGCATCTTACATACTAGATTATAGATGATTTGAACAAAAAAAGCCAAGTCTTATTCACTTTTGTGTTTTAATAGAAAAGAAATCAGGGCCTGGCACGGTGGCTCATGCCAGTAATCCCGGCACTTTGGGAGGCCGAGGCAGGTGGATCACCTGAGGCCAGGAGTTTGAGACCAGCCTGGCCAACATGGTGAAACCCTGTCTCTACTAAAAATATAAAAATTAGCCGCACGTGGTGGCACGCACCTGTAATCCCAGCTACTTGGAAGGCTGAGAAAGGAGAATCCCTTGAACCTGGTAGGTGGAGGTTGCGGTGAGCTGAGATTGTGCCACTGCACTCCAGCCTGGGCAACAGGAGCAAAACTCCGTCTAAAAAAAAAAAAAAAAAAAAATCAGATGTAAAACTGTGTTTTTCAGATTAAAATCTGTGTACAGCATATTGTATTTTATTGAAACACCGATGTCATTGATAATAACACTTATCACTAAGACAGCAAAACCAATGCCAACTCCAAGGGATAATCCATCTTTTTTTCAGGGATTGTACATTTGCAGATTTTTTGCATCTTAGAATTGATGACATATGATCGATCCCAGTAACTTTCATGAAGCTTTTAAAAATTAAATGTATGGTCTTGAGCTTTTATCCTCATTCTTAAGTTCTTGAATTCAGCCAAACCATAATTAATACCTTTCAGAGGGACTTGAGTAACATTATTTATAGATTTTAATCCCTAGAGTAACAATGCACAGATAAATCCTAAGTGTCCTGAGGGTATCCTCCCCCATTCCCACCTCCTATCCCCTAGGGACCATCAGGAGTTATTCTGTCAAACTTTAATCCCATCATTCCACATTTTTCTTAAATATTTCCATATTTAAGATGTGCACCTCTTCAGTTATCTCTTTTCCCCATATTGTCCTTTCTCTTGGGCCAGTTTCCCATTATCCATCTCTTTCCTGGTTATTTAACTTGTATGTGACCAAAACTATATTCTGTTTCTAGTAGGTATATATTTTACTGTTCACATACCCAAGTGCAAAAATGTACCTTTATTTTCCTACAACTCAGTTTAACTTTTGATGTAAGCTTCCTTCCACTCTGTAATAGAATACTTAATCTTGCCAATTTAAAGTAATTTCAGTGAATTTTGTTATTCCTGTTTAATGTGGGTTTATAATTCAATTATGTTAAGATTTAAGTATACTTCTGGGGTTTCCTCTTTGCCCCTAAATAATGAAGTTAATTAAATTATAAGTTATTCTAAGCACACCTGTTGCTAGAGTGTCATTGTGGAGATAGAAATCTCTAGATTCTTCAGAATATAGAAACTTCTGAAGTCTTGCACATAAGCAAAAGAATGAGAGCTAAATGGTATTAAAATATATTATCCCCTTCCCACTTTGCTTTCTAGTGCCATTGACCCACTAATACATGAATTCTGTCTCCACAAGATCTCCAGTGAGGAAGGTCAAGACTGTATTAGGTCAACACTCTCCTGGCAGGCACAATAGCTTTCTCTCAGTTAGCTTCTGTACGTCGTCATTTGGAAATGGCAAGAACTTGCAGAGATCATTCCACTCTACAGACTCAGACAATGCGGATGAGTGTCCTAGGCATCACAACCTTCAAATGCCACACATCTTCACAGTGATATTTCTATTCTTCAACATCAAGCTTTTTATTTTTGCCTCAGCTGAACTCAGCTATACAAGTGCAGGTTATCCCTACTGCTAAACTTTAAACTTAAAGAGGGATTCCAGATGGGAAGGTGGAGGCAGTAAATTTACAACTTCACCCCACTCCCCTAATACACACAAATTAGTCTGACACAGAAGCTTTTCTTTCCAAAACTGTCTCTCTGTCTTTACTGATTCTAAGAGTTTTTGAGTTCAGAGGTTGCAGAGAAGAACTTATTTGGCCAACTAGTACAGGTGGACTTTCGATCTCACACCTGAAACCTAGCTTTTTGAGCCTAGAAACAATAGAGAATGTGACTTCTTTCTCTTCTACTCTAATCTGACCATTTCTCTAGAGTGAATGTTGCCCTGGGTTCTGTACTCTGAATTTCGGTGGTCATGGAGTAGCAGAAAAAAGATTCTATAATTAATGTTTCAGGTTATTATTCTGCCACACCCAGTTGACATCTTCACATGCTTCTGTGAGTCTCTAATTTTGTAACTAACCAGAAACATAGTCATTTCCTGAGGGCGTTGCTGCCCTAAGCCAAACTTATAAATAACTTTTAATAACTGCCTCTATTTGTCCATATCTCATGTGGCTCAGGATCATAAGATGCAAAAAGTATCCTCTTCTTTCTGTCATGCTGGGAACAGTTATTATTTCTCTACCTTCCTATGGAAGTTCCTGCTACTTAAGATTCAGGACATTCATATAATACAATTTTAAAGTGAACTCTGGTTAGTGAGACACAATTAATATCACTTTTTAAACTGGGTAACAAAGGCGGACATTTTAAAATTACCTAAAACCAGTTGCATGACTTTAAATACCCACTCAATTTAAGGGTATAGAAAAGTTGAGACTGAAGATGATTAATAAAAAAGATTTTGATTTGAAGCAGTGTTTTAATATAATATTTAGAGTTGACAATAAGTATTTTTTAAAAAATTAATTAAAAAATAATTTAAGATTCATCAGAAAAGTTATGAGGCAGGTGTGGTTTTTCATTTTGGGGACAGTGGAATTAGCTTTGTGAGCAAATGTTAAGGAGCAGTGGCGGAATAAAACACAAAGTATTATGTTTTCAAACCACAAGTGATGTTTTGAAATAAAATATTTATATTCTGCTACACTCTTCTTTGTAACAGTCAAACTCAAATTTCCTCATTCTTCAACTTATTCACTGACAATCTGGCATAACCCTCAGAGACTTCCTTACCTCCTCAAGTCCTGCCGTCTTTACAGGCTACCTACCCTCCATGCATGTAATCCAGCCAGCACTGTAGTACTTCCCTACTTCATCTACAGTGATCCTCTCATCCCCACCATTTAAATCCCTCCCTCATGGTCACACCTTAGACCCTAGTGGTCACCTAGAACTGCTCCACTTCTAAAATTACCAATAGACTCTCTGATCACAACCTTCTGTCCTTCTCTTTTAATTTTAAAAAACAAATTCATGCTTTTTTATTATGTATGTATGTGTGTATATATATATATATATGTATATATATATATATATATATATATAAATCCATAGAATCCTCTAATTTTTTCATAGTAGCTCTCTCTCCGGACATAAAATTTTTTTACTTCCTCCCTAAGTTTTAATGTTTTATCCATTTCAAACACCCTTCTTTGAGTATCTTTGCCTCCTTTGCCCTGTTTTCTTTTCATCAATTTTGTCTAGCAGAATCTCAATCTTGGTTGGGGCTCAACTATCTATTTCTCTGTGCCTGCACCTGTGCATATGAACAGTGATTTAGAATATCACAAACTAAGGCATATTTGTTGTTAAAGCATTCATATGCCCTTTCCATAGTTGGCTTCTTTCTCTTTACACTAAAGCATTTATTGCAATCATCTTCCCCTTTCCACAAATTTCTAAACTCTCCTATCTGCTATTAATTCTCTACAAATGATTTCATCTCCCTGTCTCATAGAGAAATTAGGTAATTAACCCCTTAACTTCCTTCATTTAGCTCTACAATTTCACTTCCACCCATCTTGGGCTTCTTCTTTGTAAGACATCTTTCATCCTGTCAATGGTTACTACCTCTACCTTTTCTCTGGAAAACATGCTCTCCTGAAATGTCTTGGACTTGAGCTACTGATTCTTCCCTATTTTCTTTCTTTAACTTTACCTCACTATTGATGTTACTGCATTCACATTTTTTTTTTTTAATGGGAGGCAGGAGAAAAAATGTTTCCTACAACTATACATTTCCCTTCTACTTTGCCCTGTATATTTTCACTTTCTCAAAGCCAAATTTTTGGAAGTGATTTATCTGTCCTTATTCACTTTCTATTACCTCAAAATTCTACTATCTTCTACTAAAACTTCTCTTGCCTAAGCCACAATGACTTCTTTGCTGCTAGATCGATCTGACATTTTAAAATATAGAAATTATATTCACTTACCTTATTTTAATTTAGTGTTTAGTATTATTTCTGCCTTGTAGTATGATTCGTATTTTCTGAACATGAAACTGATATTCTGAAAAAAAATTGGTCTTGAATGAAAAGCTTCTGTCTCAGGATCCTATACTATGTTAAAGTAAAATAAAATAATCAATTACATTCTCATATTAATCTTTTCATGAATATTTACACTTTATTTTCTACTTGGGATCATGCACTTTCATGGCCTACATTGATAGCAGGGGGCATTGTATCTTCAGTTATTAATAATTAAAGGTGATCTTGGGAACGGGGGAAGCTAATGAGAAAAGTTTGCCTTGTGAATATTCAAGTAGATGTAAGTACACTAAACATGTTAAAGACAGACCATTCCTCTTAAGTCATATAAAGTGACTCAAGCCAAAGTATAAAGGGAAACACTGAGAGAGTAAAATCTTACCTGTTGTTAGGAACTAGCTTCATTGGCTTAAAAACCCAAATATTAAGTGACAGATCTCCGATGTATCTCTGATTTGATTTGGAAACATTTTCCAAGTTTTTCTCTTTTTAGTGACTCTTTTTCCATTGAAAAACCTATCTTTTGTGATGAGAAAATTATGCAGAAGAATAGTTGTAATTTGTAAAAATTTTTAGTTTATTGCTATAGCCTAGGAATGTATAAAATGCACTGAAAGTGGGAGAAAATAGGTTCTTAAGGGCACGCTTTTCAGAAGAGATAGGACTTGAACTAAGGCTTGATGGATTGTAGACAGCTTTCAGGTAGGTGATGGAGGAAAGGCATTTGGGCAGAGGGGCCAGTACATGCGAAATGCAGACATGGATATTATGGGATGTTTAGAGAACTACCAAGACCAGTTGTTCCAATGAAGTACTAGCTGAGACTTTTTAAAGTATAATTAACAGGGGTACAATTCAAAATTATTTGGAGGAATAAAAACAACAGGGTGGATTTATTGTTCACACAATGGAAAATCACTAGAGTGGCTGGTTTCAAGCACAGATAAAACTGAGAATATAAAAGATGCATGAGTTTTCTGTTTTGATTCTTCTCCCTTTCTGTTTCTCCTTTTCTTTCTCCTCTTTCCTTCTTCTTCCTCATTTTCTTCTTTTCTCTTTTTCTTCTGTGTTAGCCTGATTCTTACGTAGACTCTTTCAACAGAAAAACCAAAACAGTCACCAGCAGCACTACGCTAAAATCATCCTCATATTAATGTATCATGAAATGTGTATGTATTTTATGAGTAATCTTTTTTGCATGGAATGCAAAGTTCTTGATAAGATGTCCCCCATTGTCCTGTATTACCTCATTTTCTGTTTTCTGTTCATGTTTCGGTTACATGCATGTTAGGTTAAGAAACTCTGCTTTAGATGGATGGGGAGCCTTTATCAGGGGTGTAATAAATTAATATGTGAGAAAAATGAGACAACTCTAGGGATGATTGTCCCTGTAAGATAATTATATGGATGATACAATGAGGTGGTAAATTGCTATGAGGTCTATGAGCATTCAGACAGGTTTTGACAAAGGCAGAGAAGGTTCTTTGTAGTCTACACTATGTTTGTGTGACAATTTATTTCACCAATTACATATTAATGAAGATGTTTTTATTGCTGTCAAACTCTGCAGTAAGTGTGCTTATACAGAGGAGCTTGAGATTATTCTCTTTGGTTTTGTATTACAAAGGGAAGTGCAAAATAAAAGAATAATGCACATTTTTAAATTTATGCCTATTGGCCAATAGCCCTCCAGGAAAATTTTCCTGGTTTTCACTTGCACGAAGGGTCTACATGTTTCAATTTTCCAGCATCATGGGCTCCCTTAAATCATGTGTCTTTTTAATTGTCAATGTGATGATAAAATTATATTGAAAGAGAATTTCATTGTGTATGTTTTCACAAAGCAGGATCTATGTATAGTTGTCTCCGTTGTCCATTCACGGTTTGGTTAATGAAGGGTGGCAGAGATGGTTGCCTCAGCATGTTTACTATCTTGTGACTTAATTTCTAGTCGTAAAGTGCATCAGTGCATCTACCTGAAGCAGTATGACTGGTATGAAAGAGAATTGACAAATTCTCCATTTTTCCCAAACACAATAGGTTAGCAGTGCAGATAAGGAAGGAAGGAGCCAAATGA
Organism: Hylobates moloch; assembly: GCF_009828535.3. Classification (NCBI taxonomy): domain Eukaryota; kingdom Metazoa; phylum Chordata; class Mammalia; order Primates; family Hylobatidae; genus Hylobates; species Hylobates moloch. The sequence continues at coordinate 122,719,329 of NW_026652279.1, forward strand.
AGATGGCATATATTACTGGCAGCATGTCTCAGATGGAATGGCCAGAAAAACAAATGAGAGAACCATTTGGATGTAATTAGAGAGCAGGAGGCAGAGAAAAGAAAGAAAAAGTCTAAAATAAGGAACAGATGATGCCTCTGTAGTCCAAACACCCTAAAATTTTCCGCTTGCTTTTCCTGCTTGTTCTGCTGTAACAATCTATCTGGACACTCACTGAAACATACTTAGCCCTGAGATTATTAACAATTTTGAAATTGAAACCAGTTGCATACCAAAATATTGTAAACTAAATGTTTGAATTGATTCTTGGCTTTATTCGTCCCCTATTAAGACATATATACCATTAAATTGCAGTTTTATTTTCAGTGCCCTTATCTAAACTCTGCTCCAAAGAATATTTCCAGTTGCACAGTTTTAAAGTAGCTCTGTGTATGCCACATCCTAGGTGCTTAATTTGAATTTTAAATAAATTAGCTTATGAATCACTTTCCACATGTCTTTCATGAGTTTCCCTCCCATCTCCATTCAAAACAATTGAAGCCCAAAATAATGGCTACCACTTTACTATTTCTTTATTCAAGAAACATTAAGTGCTAGCCCCTGAGGACACAAAAATTGCCCCTGGAAATTTCTATGCCTCTGATACATCTTAAACATGACATAAAATAGTGTGGGGTGCCCAAAGGGAGGAAGGGAGCTAACGTTTGAATGACTGCCTACTGTGTACAAGGCATTGTGTTGACCACTTCACACGCATTCTCTCCAGCCCTAAGAATTGCCCCTGGGTTATTCTTCATGAACATTTTCGGTAAACATAGCACACATATTAATGAAGTTTCTCCAAGGTTTTAATACTAGTAGCTGGAAGATCCAGGATGTGAATACCTGTTTTCTTTACCTTGTTGGATATTTCTAGTCCTTTCTTATTTCATTGAGCTAGGTAATATTTTTCCTGTTTTATTCAGTCATAGAAAATAGGAAGACAAGTAGTGAGATCCTCAATCAGCATATCTTTCATTCCTAAAAAAATTGCTAGGACTATAATTCCGTTTTTGTTTACTTCAGGTTTTTCTGCCTAGAATTATTTTTTATAGTTTTGTTCTATATTTTCCTCCTATATTTTATATTTTTTGTCTTTACTAGACAAATTTCAGATGGACAGTTAAAACAGGGTTTACAACTCTTAGAAATGAATGTCTCTTGAATGGTTACATCTCTTGCCCCAGTAGCCATACATGAAAGTTCTGCCACCCTATTCCTTCACTTTTGCCCCACTAAGCATGTCCTACTCTCTACCAGAACACTAAGGATAAGCAAAGGACATGGGGCAGAGCATGCCTGTTATCACTGCAGGTCCTTCGCAAAGCAAGACTTTCAGACCCAGCTCCAAGCCTCTGTTACAGGGTCTTCAAAGGTCAAAATAGATAATCATTTTCTTCTAAAGTACTGATATGGTTCAGCTGTGTCCCCACCCAAATCTCATCTTGACTTGTAGCTCTCATAATTCCCATGTGTTGTGGGAGGGACCCTGGGGGAGATAATTTAATCATGGGGGAGGTTTGCCCCATACTGTTCTTGTGGTAGTGAATCAGTCTCACAGGATCTGATGGTTTTATAGGGGGCAATCCCTTTCACTTGGCTTTCATTCTGTCTTTCCACTGCCATGTAAGAAGTGCCTTTCACCTTTTGCCATGATTGTGAGGCCTCCCCAGCCACGTGGAACTGTGAGTCCATTAAACATCTTTTTCTTTATAAATTGCCCAGTCTCAGGTATGTCTTTATCAGCAGCGTGATAATGGACTAATACAAGTACATAACTACTGTAATTTATGTTTAGAATTTCCTGCCACTTACACATTTATTAATACATTCTACAGATTTTTTTGTTGTTTTTAACTTTCTTTTTTTGGTAGATATATATATTTATGGGGTACATGTGATGTTTTGATACAGACTGGCAATGTGCAATAATCATATCATGGAAAACAAGATATCCATCTCCTCACACATTTATTCTTTGTGTTTCAAACAATCCAATTACACTCCTTTAGTTATTTTTAAATGTACAATTAAATTGCTACTGACCATAGTCACCCTGTTGTGTTATCAAATATTAATAGTTTTTATTTATTCTTTCTATTTTTTTATGCCCATTAACCATCCCTACATTCCCCCACACCACTACCCTTCCCAGCCGCTGGTAACCATTTTTCTGCTCTTTATCTCCATGAGTTCAATTGTTTTTATTGTTTTTAATTGTTTTTATTTTTTATTTTACTTTAATTTCTGGGCTACAAGTGCAGAACGTGTGGTCTGTAACATAGGCATACATGTGCCATGGTGGATTGCTGCACCTATCAACCCATCATCTAGGTTTTGAGCCCCAAATACATTAGCTATTTGTCCTAATGCTCTCCCTTCCCTCGTCCCCCCATCCCCCTGACTGGCCCAGGTGTATGTTGTTCCCCTCCCTGCGTTTGTGTGTTCTCATAGTTCAACTCTCACTTATGAGTGAGAACATGTAGTGTTTGGTTTTTTGTTCCTGTGTTAATTTGCTGAGGATGATGGTTTCCAGCTTCATTCATGCCCCTGCAAAGGACATGATCTCATTCCTTTTTATGGTTGCATAGTATTCCATGGTGTATATGTACCACATTTTCTTTATTTAGTCTATTATTGATGGCCATTTGCATTGATTTCATGTGTTTGCTATTGTAAATGGTGCTACAATAAACATATATGTGTATGTGTCTTTATAGTAGAATGGTTTATATTCCTTTGGGTAGGTATCCAGTAATGGGATTGCTGGGTCAAATGGTATTTCTAGCTCTAGATCCTTGAGGAATTAACACACTGTCCTCCACAATGTTTGAACTAATTTACATTCCCACCAACAGTGTAAAAGCATTCCTATTTCTCCACAGCCTTGCCAGCGTCTATTGTTTCTTGACTTTAATCATCATTCTGACTGGCGTGAGATGATATCTCAATGTAGTTTTGATTTGCATTTCTCTAATGATCGGCGATGTTGAGCTTCTTTTCATATTTTTGTTGGCTTCATAAATGTCTTCTTTTGAGAAGTGTCTGTTCATATCCTTTACCCACTTTTTGATGGGTTTGTTTGTTTTTTTCTTTTAAGTTTGTTGAAGTTCCTTGTAGATTCTGGGTATTAGATCTTTGTCAGATGGGTAGTATGCAAAAATTTTATCCCTTTCTGTAGGTTGCCTACATACCATAGATGTTTTGTGGGTTCTCTCTTATGTACTAGCCATGATTCTAGGTTCTTGGATTACAAGTGTAAAACAAGAGAAAGAAAAAAAGAAATAAGAAGAGAAAGAGGAAGGGCAAGGAGGAGGAGGAAGAAGAAGACAAAGAAGATAGAGAAGAAGACAAAGAAGACAACAATATTGTTGTGCTCATCAGGTTTACAATTGAGTACTGTTGTAGACTAAAATTTCCAAAAGGTGGAAATAGACATGTTAGCTACCGTTCTAGTTATTTTATTTATCTACTTTTGATAATGATGATGACAACATTTAGGTGACGATGGGAATGAAGAAAAGATCTGATTTCATGCTCAATTACGAGTTTTATCTTTAGATATTTTTTTAAATGATGTCCTAGTTTATAGAAGATTGTGAGTCGATGCAGATGACGGAAGAAATCCAAAATAGACTGGATGCTAAAGTACCAAGTAAAGATGGCAAATTATAGAAATAATGGGACCTCATACTGGTGATTCTCAAACTTTGCTGCACTTTCAAATCACGTGGGGAGCTTTGTAAGAATCCTGACTCTCATTTTATACCCCGTACCAAATAAATAAGACAGTCTGAGGTGAAACATAGGTGTCAAGTGATTTTTGCTTTGTTCTGTTTTGTTTATAACTCCCTTGATTATTTCAACATGCAAACTTGAAAGCCAATGCACCAAACATTTTGTTCTCAAAATTTAATGTATGTTCTAATCACCCAGGGATCTTATAAAATGCAGATTCTGGTTTAATAGATCCAGAGTGCGCCCCAGATTCTCTGCTGCTGCTGCTTTGTAGACGAAACATTAAATAGCAGGGCTCTAAACATTCTTCCCCATGTCAGGACTGTAAGAACTCTGTAGATATCCACCAGTCCTTTTCTGAGCAGTGGGTACCTCAAACCCCATTCAGCATGAATGAAAGCATGTCAATGTGCTAGGACTAGGAAAAGCTTAGAAATATTTAGAGAGGAGGCTCTCCAACATAGGCTTCTGACATGTTTGGAAACAGCCCACAGTATGGTCTGAATGTTAGTGTCCTCTGCAAAATTACATGTTGGAATCCTATCCCTCAAGGTGATAATATTAGGATGTGGGGCCTTTGTGGAGATGATTGGTCATAAGGGCTGAACTCTCATAAATGCAATTGGTACATCAACAGAAAAGGTCTGAGGGAGCTTGTTTGCCTCTTCTATCACATGAAGACACAGCAAGAAGGTGTCATCTATGATAAATCAGGCCCTTCCCACACACTGAATCTGCTGATGCCTTGATCTTAGAATTTCCAGCCTCCACAACTCTAAGAAATAAATTGCTGACGTCTATTAGATATGCAGTGTATGGTATTTTGGTATAGCAGTGCAAATGGACTAAATGGGATTCCAATCCCAATCTGAGCATGAGAAGGACTCCTGGGACATACACCTGGAGATGCTTATCTTCTTCAAGGCCTTCAGGGAGTATCATCATCATATACTCGGCTCATGTTTAATCAACAACCAAACTTCTGAGAAGAGAAGAAAAAGGTTTACCATCTCTTTGCAGAACCCCAGTCTTGTAGCTTCACATCCTAAATGTATTTTGTAGGTGAATAACCTGAGTACAGGTTATTGTTCTACCTAGCAGGTGATTAAACAAATGATGAATTCTTGGTTATCAAAATACTCATATGGCTTTGGGATTTTGAAATAGTAAATATTCATGATGTGTGAAAAATCAAGACACATATTGTATGATCTCAGTCCCATACAATTGGATGTTGTTTTATATACAGACAGGACCTAGAAGAACACATAAAACTGTAAACTCTATGTGATTGTGGATTACTTTGTTCTTTGCTTCTGATGTTTTTCAGTTTCCTATAATGCACACATCAACTTTTTTTTTAAAAAGGGTTATTTTAAAAATTTAAAAAAATGATGAGAAAGACATGTGTTTTTTTGTGAAAACATAGGCAACATTTAGAAATGAGATATCTAGTCCCAGGAGTGAGCATTCCAATTTCTTCCTAAAACTGTATTCTTAATAATTGCTTAAGATACATTTTTCCCCACTCCAAATATTTAGTAGCTCTATGAAAAACTTATTCTTGAAATATGCTTTGCCCATTTGGATTTTAAATTTATTTGAAACAGTGTCCCCACATTTTTAAGATAAATGTTAGGACAAATACTCTAAAGTCATCAAAAATGACTGACATGAAATAAAAAAGAAATGTACCAGTTTAAGAATGATATTTGTTTTTCTGCAAAATGAGGAAAGATATGACTATTTTAGCCTTTCAATCAGAAGAGTTCTGATATGAATCCAAAACATTTGAACTGCACTTGCAAAATGGTATCATTTTACTAGTACAAAATGCAATGTATAATATCATCCTATGTATTATGTATTGGATATGCCAATAGTAAATATCCAATAAAAAGTTGATGCATAGTAAATCAATTATTCTAATGAACTTCGTCTTCTACTGTAAATTTATTGTATAGAGTGAAGCAGCTTTTGAATTGGAAGTAGAATTGATAGAAATGTAGAATAAGAATCTATTAAAAAACATAAAAAACATACAACCTCCTGAAAGTGCTTGTTTTCAGAGAAGTTGAGATTATAAACCACTTCAAATAATCCATCGATTAGGGAGACTCATTCATTAGAAAAGATACTTTGTCTGCAATAACATAAAAACCATACGTTTTAACAAGTATCTTGTTTTCATGAGGGCAAAATTTTACATATGCAATCAAAACACATCCACCTACAGTATCTCAATGACAAATATCATTCAGCTAATCACCTACAGTATCTCAATGACAAATATCATTCAGCTAATCCCATCCCAAATTGGGTTTGAGATGAATTCAACAGTTCAGAGCTATTCATCCTAGCTTTAATCAACTGATAAAATATTTTATGGAAATAAAAACACCTCTGGTTTTTTCTTTCCTTTTTTTTCCTGTGACTGTCAGTAAAAGTTAAATGAACATAGAGTGGAACTGGCAGTGTTACAGTGCCCGGAACACAGTAGGATCACAATATGCTATCTTAATTTCCATTTATATTTACATTGATTATTACAAGATTTTTAAACTTAGAAAATGATATGTATTTAACACCTTTGTATCATAAAAATTAAAACACATATTGTAAAAGTTACCTGAATAAAACAGTATTTTGTTAAACTGAGACAGTTGAATTCAGCCTTTAATAGATGTGTTATGTGTTTTTCAAGATAGTGTAGTTGTTTTCTATTACTGCTGTAATAAATTGTCACAAATTTAGCAGTTTAAAATAACACTCATTTATTAACCCCCAATCCTGTCAGAAGTTTGGTTACCGACTGGCTCAGCTGGTCCTTTGCTTAGTGCTTTGCAATGCTGAAGTCAAGGTGCCAGTAGAGTGGTGTTTCTTTCTGGGATATCTGTGGATGAATCCTCTTCCAAGCTCATTCGGATTGTCAGTGAATTCAGTTGCATGTGGTTACTGGACTGAGGTTTCCATTTCCTACCTGACTGTCATCTGGGAGCCTCGCTTATCTCCTTAAGACTGGATAATCTCCCTATTTTAAGGTCCACATGTCAATTACATCTGCAAGGTAAATGCAGCTTCCCTTTTGCCATGTAACAGTCACAGGTTCTATGAATTAAGGCATGGGTATCTCTGGGGGACTATTATGCCCACTGCAGTTAGATTGATAAATGGTGATTGTGAGAATATTGAGCTTACTTTATGAAAGAGCAACAGCATAGTGACTGAATATGATCAAGGAAGCTGAAAGGAGAAGAAAACTCTGGTTTCTTAGAATTCCTCCTGGCTCCATGAGACAGAGGTTTTGTATATTGTCAGAGATTTTACCTTTCTTTTCCAATACACATAGTTTTAATGCTAAGGCATTTTATCTTCAATTGAGTAACATAGCATTTCCCATCAAATGATTTGATTGCAAATATTGTTATGTCACATGGCATCTAAACCAGGGTGTCCTGAGTCAAACATAAAGTACAAAAAAAGGAATTAATTGGATTCCCTTAAGTTGTATTAGATGCTTTATTTGAAAGAATTATAGGCCAACATAAACTCAGTTATTCTTATATTCAGTTACTCAGAAATCTGTGCATTCATGGACTGAATACATTTACGAATAAGATTGAGGAATGGTACATTCTGTAGTGATTTTACAGGATAATAATATTTTCTCGGACTAGTTCAAGAAATTGGACATATGCAGGGTAGTTGGCTTTGCTAAATTTAAATGCTTTGGAAGTCTTTTAGGGATAAACTAAATAAATGTTACTGAAATTCTTCTGTTTGCAGTGAATTTTAACTGCTATTTGCAAGAAATTCTGTAAATCAAATGGCACTTTTTACTGTTAAAAAAATGATTGAAAGCATCATAAACAGGAAGCTGTCTCAACATAAATTAACAGTATTTTTTAGCACCTGGTTGATGGTTAGCATTGCTCACATTCATTTGACTTTGAATATGTTTAGATATTATAATTGAATTAGAAAAATGTGAAGGAAACTAGTTTCTCAATTTAATAAGGCAGTGGGTAAGTGGGAGAGGAGCTGGGTGGATGATGCTTTTTTAGGGGCAGAAAGAAAACTAAAATAATTTTATTTATTTTTAGAATTCAAAAAAATATTTAGTTTATTTTCTTCCTTTGCCCTTTTTATTCTACCTTTAAGGTGTTTTGTTTTGTTCTATGAATTGTTTAGAATTACCTTCTGTAGAGTATTTTTTCTTCATAATGAATGTATCTGCAGTGATTTTATACTTTAATATTAAAATGTCCTTTCATCATACATTTCACCAGACATTATAACATTGAAAAATACTGTAAGATAGTATTATTTGAAATATTTATGCAACAAATCGCAAAGTCCATTTTACATTGCATTAAATCAAAACTTCACGTTGCCAAGAAATTACCTTAAGAAAATTTACACAAAACTATAAAATTGAGGTGATATAATTATATTTGCAAAATAAAAACTAGTGCTATTCTTTTGAAATATAGTATCAGGGTTACTTGTAAATATGTAAAGTCAATTAATATAATAATTATTTTTAAATTATTGTGGAAGGTAAGCATATGATCTTTTTAATGAGAGTAATCGGTTCACATCTCAGTGCAAACATTTCTTTGATCATTTAAGTGAAAGTTAAACTTTGGAGCTATAGGGAATTTTAATATTTCAAATGCATAAAAGAATTATATAAAAGCAAAAGTAAAAAATTAGATTTGCCTATTCTAGCCATAGAACACACCCAACCTTAATTTTGTAATTCATATATACTGATATTCTCCTCTATTAGCTTCGAATATATAGGGTACTTTTTCAAGTAGCGCTTTTATCTGTCATAATGTTTCTTGTCTTTCTCTGGTAAAGGTGCTTATGGAAGAGCTACAGGTCGGGGGTAGATTGGAGGAGGAACATATTCATTCCTATATATGTGTGGTTCAGGTTAGTTCTCCCAAGCTGGAGAACAATTGTTTTGATGGAGAAAAATTTTATCCGTGTGTACAGCACAATGATTTGCTTGTAATAAGCACAGACTAATAGTAAATATGTTTAGTAAACGAATCATTGATGATAATAGTGTTTATCTTTGTTGAAGCTTCAGACTATTGGACCCTAAAACTGCAAGGAGTAAGAAAATGATCCCAAGTTCCCTTGGAATTGTAATATTTTGTGATTTACTGAGATCCTAACATTCAGTTATCCTGAGTTTACCTTCAATTACCTTATTAAATGTAAGCCTGGTCCTTCTCTTTTTTTTTTTTCTTTTTGAATTTAAAAATATGTTGGCTGACATCTTTTTCCCTCTCTATATAGTGATTCCAAATTACCTAATGACAAACTTGTTTTTCTCTGCTTTTAAAAAAAATTCCTTTAACCAACATCCCCCCGCTCTCATTTTCAAATCAATCACGTCCTTTGTATTCACACTTGAGCCTGCCTTTTCTACAATCTGTGTGAATTTTATATAAATATTTATTCACATATTAGAATCAAATTTATTCCTTCCATTTTTCTGCTAGTCTCATAAAACTTTTCTTGATTATTCTCACATATTCGCTAAAGTTTTTTTTATTTTTACTATTTTATAAAAATTATTATATTTGTCAAATATATAAATTTATTCTTCATATATTTTTCTCTTTAAGAAGGTAAAAATAACTTCATTTAGAAAATTGTATCTTTTTTCTCTAAGTACATGCAGGATAAATATGATTCTTAATAATTCATTTTAATAATTAATTTTGATGGACCTCATTTTTAGATGAGATTTTATTTCAGAAAATTTATTTTAACACCTGGTATATTGCCTTTGTAACTATTACTTTGGTTAACTTTCTAATAAAGGTAAAATTAAAGGATATGTCCTAATCGAAATGTTTGAAGGAAAAGTAATTCTGCTAGCTATTTTTCGCAGTTTTGAATATGTTTTACATTTATGATTGCTGTCTTCTCCTTTAATGCACCCTGCTAATTTTTTTTTTCTTGATTCTCTAGGTCTTAATTTCTTAACTGTAAAAAGAAGAGGTTGGACTAAGTTACCTCTATGGTTTTGTAATTTAAATAATAATATTTTTGCTCTGTCACCCATGCTTAAGTGCAGTGAAATAATAATCTTGACCATCATGAGATTTCCAGATGAGAAAGGATAAACTTGTCACAGGAATAAAAAAAAAGTCTAAGTGTCTATAAAATGCATAATTTGAATAAATAGAGCATATTGAGTATATATAGGCCTTTAATCTAAAACACTATCAACTTTACGGAATTGTTTTATGTAATAAAAATATTGGCTTGGTGAAAGAATGAGCAAATAAATTGATAAGACAACCTCCCATGGGACACCACCTAATTACAATAGCAATAATTAAGCTAATATTTGTGGAACACAATCTGTGCAAAATATTTTGCATGAATTATCTCATTTAATTTTCATTACATCATGAAAGAGACAGTAAGTTCATAATTTACACATAGATGAGTCTTAGGAGGGGAAATCAGATTTTTCTAGAAGCTGGGACTGTATATAATATTGTTTTTACATCTGCTAACTGTTTATTTAGCCTGAGTTTGAAAATTCTACCATTTGGTATTGGTTCTTATTAAATTCTTCTTTTTAAACAACATGATACTTGAAGCATAAGACATGCTAAGTGACTTCACTGGGTTTTAAAATGATGTTAAATGTTTAAAATGGTGATGTTAAACCTCGAGACCTGCATACTTCTTGGCTCTAACTAGCCATTTCACCTGGTCAGATTTCCTGGATCTTGTTAAGAATTGCCTACAACCATCATATCATTCTTTCTTGGTATTCACATAACACTTGAAGTTATATTTACACCTTAAGTTATCCACTTGACATTTTATTATCTTAAGTTTTCAACAGGAAGGACTCCTCTACATGTGTCTATTTTTAGTACAACCACAAGTAAAATACCATAAATGGCTTAGATGAAACGTTCTTGATGAGGTCAACCTCATATTGGAATATCTGTCATATGGGCACAGAGTAATGTTTGTTAAATTGAAGAGGACTGACAATCATAAAGATGAAATAAACTGGGTAAATTAGTGCCTTTATAATTCCATCTGTGTCGTAAAACTCAACATTGGAGAAGGGGGTTATGGCTCCAACACTTTCATTGCTGACTTAATGTTTAGTAAATGAGTTCTGTATCTTTTTCAAATTTTTACAATAAGCTCAAAAGCAAATTATGAAAACTATTTACTTTCTGGTCATCCCATGCAGATTAACTCCTATGGCATCACAAGTTTAATCAGCTATACATTATTTATATCCTATATTACCTTCTATAATAGATCTCTTTTATATTCTCTGGTTCAAGTCCCCATTTTTCACTTAAATTGTCACTAAACCTTATAACCAGCATCCAGAATTTTCTTCAACACAAGCTGTACAGGTGGCCAAAGTGATCTTTTAAAAACATAAACTCTCTGGTCTAAATTCTTAAAAGTTCCATTACCTTTCAGATAAAATTGTAACCTCCAAGTATGGCATATAAGTTTCTTCATTATTTGCTGTGCACTTATGTCTCCCAGCTCATTGTTAATAATCTTTTTTATTTTCTTCATCCTTTTAGCAAAGGAAAACTGCAATATTTGTGGCTCTTCAACCATGACATGCTCACTCCCACATGTGTGCTTTGCCTCCTGTCCCCCACTCAAATGCCCTTCCCTCCTGGCTGCCATTTTCTCTCATTTTCTCTTGGCTAACTTTTCCTTTTTTCAAGCTCATAACTTCTTCTGAGAAGGGTTCAAAATAGACATCAACTCCTTTAGGGAGCCTTCTCTGACTTTCCAAAATTGCGTTAGGTCCTGCTCACATAGCATCCAAAGAATAGGCATTTATCACATATGTTTTGAAACTGGTTTTCTTATTGGCTTTCCACAGGATGATGTAAGTTCATTAAAAGACTTGTAATATGGGTACTAAAATATGTATGGGATAAATGACTGTATGACTGATTTTTTAGAAATCACCGCGGTATTCTTACTTCTTGACATTAGTGGGTTAAGTTTTAAAGTTCACTCAATTTTGTTTTGTATCCTTAAAGGAAGACGTTCCTAGTTTAGGAGTCTATTTTACAAATGCTACTATATAAGGACAATTATATACAAAAAGTGACATTTAAAAATGATTATAGGCTATGTATTTATGTATATATTATCTGAAAAATATACATGATTTGTTATTAGAAATAGAAATAACTAAAAAAAATACTGTGCCGGGACTTTTTAGCTCAGAAATCCAAATTGTTTTAATTGATTTTTTTTCTGTTTTGAGTCTTCTTGTGGGCCCATCAATTCTCTTCAATAAATATTTGTTGACTACTTGCACATAAAGGCACAGTGCTAGGCAGAGAATGCCTAGATCTGCAATATGGTATTTTGTGGCAATTTCGACTGCTTTTTCTCAGTGAGCAAATTTACCATAGAGGGATGAAAATGCTCAGGTATTTATGTCCCTGGCCTCCATGAATTGAGGCTGCTCAATGATTTGAAGAACACCAGCTGGTTGGTGCTGCAGTTTCATTACATTCTCCACTGTCTGTCAGGGATCAAGACCTCACAGAGTCCTCACCTCAGGAGGAGAGATCGGAACCTGAACCTGCAGAGGAGAGAGGCTTGCTTAATTTCCCCCTTTATAGTTGTCAATTTAGACATTGTCTGGGAGCACAAATTAGAATCCTTGTGAGAGATCTTGCTGCAATCAAATCAACTTCATACACCACTCCTAAAAATTGTTTCTAGTGATGTTGTTTCACAATAAAATCATGCCTGGTGTTTTCCTAAAATACATGTAGAACATCTAAAACACTAAAAATTTACATTTTTAATGCATCAATACTACCAAACTGTTTAAAAAGAATTTATTTTTCTCTTCTTTTCCAACCACCATTGATGAAAGCCTAACTGCCAGGAGAGCTTTTTTTTTTTTTTTTTTAATAGGGTCAGGAAATCTACCCTAAGTAGTCAAATAATGTAAATTGTTTTTTCCCTGTAGCTGAAATTGCTATGTTGGTTTTAAACTTCCCAGTTCAAATTAATGAACAATTTTCTCTGTAGTTTAAGAGTGAATTTGGCAGTGCAAAGATCACAGCAATCTCTTCTTCATTAAATTGGGCAAAGAGAACTCATTGGTTCACAAACTGTTAAATGGATATTAGGGGTTTTAATGAATGGAACATTTATTTTTGTGCCAGCTCAACTAACAACATTGCCATGATTAGCATACATTTTGGCAACTATTCTAGCACAAGGTGTCAGTAAAAAGGGGCTTTTATCTTTGAGTTTAATTTACTTTAGCTTTCCTTGTTATTAATGTTTTTAATGTGAATGAGATGTTTTTGTAAAAGGAAATCCTGCCACAAGAAATTATTCTGAAATACATATTTTTATTAATGTTACAGGCATTTCTCATGCTGGAGATAAAGTCCATTCCCCAAAACACATGAACCTTCTTCAAATTTGGAAATGAATAGAAAATTGTGCTATTTATACTGATGGTAAAATTATTGCACTTATGGAGGATTCTTAAAAAATAAATAGTGTTACTTTTATCTCACGAAGTTCCTTTCTTTACAAAAAAAATAAGAAATAAAATATGACTAGTAAGAGATGTTTCCTCCATTGCTACATATCAGTTATAAATGAAAAGTTTTGGGGGTTAAATGATCTTAGTCTCTTAGCTCAGATGCCTCTTGTACAAAAGGAATTTCCAATAAAAATATATTTACTTTTTGTAACAAACATTGCTGCCTCGTATACTTATTATTTTATTTATTGAAATTCTGAAATTGAAGAAAAATAAGATAAATGAGTTAATACAAATCTAAAAGAACTTGGCTGTTTGCATTCAATTTCTTTTTTGCAGAGTATTTTTGTTTTAAAAATTATCGTAAGCTATTGCAGCACAGCTAACAGAGGATTTGTTATAAATATGTGGTAAAATGAAAATGTATAATGATATTAAATCTATAATAAATTAATATGCATGTGCACATACATGGGTGCAAATTTTCATATGAACTTACATCAAACATTTAGGCATACTCTCTTTCTACTCTATATATATCTATAACTACACACACATTTAATAATTTACCCAATGTTTAATTGAGTAATGAATTAGTTCAATATAAACTTTAGCATAGCAGAATACTACAGTTTACCCACATTTAACCCTAAAAACAAACAAGTGACAGGCACTTCAGTGAAATAACAAGCCCATGTTCAAATATAAACTGCTAAAAGTGAGAAAGAAATTATGAAAATATATACCTTTAATTTGCAGACATATAAACACTTTTGGTACAGTACAGATGCGTGATGCCAAAAAGTAAAAAGATCCAGCTTGAGCTAACACATTCCTTGTTTATACAGATTATTTTGCTATAGCTCTCATATAAAATAATATTTCCAGCTCACACAATGAATTGAAAGTGATAAATCACTGATGAAATAGCTTTCTTCATTGCAAGAGATTCAGTAAAAGCTAAATTATCAAAGAAATCTGCTGCAGGGCTTACAAATAAACTGTTGGACTTAATCCAAAACCGAAGAAAGGAAGCCAGAAATGGTAGCCAACAAACCTAAACAACAACAAAAAGATAAGTACAGTGTAACTTTCATATAAAAGGCCCAACTAAAACAACCAGTAGTGTACACAAGCCTCTAGAAGAATTCACTTTTAATATGATTTCTATTTTTTTATGTGATGGATGATTTTAAGCCTATAAAAGTCTAATATATAACCCAAGTATAAAGTACGACCAACAAGTTGTGAAAACACTAAAATGTCATAAATGCCTATGAAGCAACTAAGGATTGAAGCATTTCTTTGCTTCTGGCTGTTTTTCTTGGGCACAATAACTAGTTACATTTTCTGTAATGAAGAATATACATATATATATATATATATATCTATTTCCCTTGTAATAATAGCAAGTGCAGTGGTAAAGCAAACAGAAAGCAATTCGAGTACACAGAAAGTGGAATACTCTTCAGCAGGTCGAATTTGTAACACAAGGCAATGTTTTTATCCTTGCTAAAAAGGAATTGCACTTCTTTTTAATGCCTTCTCTTTCAAACTATATATGCACTTATGAGGTAATAAACATTCTGTTTACAAGTGCATTTCTTTTTTTATCATATATTTAAATAGGGTGAAATTTAATTTAATTTCATATTTGTTTAATGTTAAAAACAATATATTTAAAATATAGTCTTTCATTAATTTCATGTACAACTGTCAAGTACAATACCTCAGTTCCCTGCAAAGGAGCAGCTGATGCCCTCTTGTGGTAACAGGAATTTTTAGATAAAAATTTGTTCCATTTTCTTACCTTACTCCCAGGTTTTATCAATCATCTGCTTGGTGTTTGAAAGCTGCAAACCATGTCCAAGCTTTTTTTTTTTTTTTTTTTTTTTTTTTAAATAACAGTCCTATAGCTGTTAGTACTAATTTTCACTTAAAAATGCTGTACACATTTTATAACCTCTGAATTTAAATTTAAAAACCTGTAAACAGCTATTTACAATATAGAACAAGTTATAAATTAGTCGTCCTTCATTGGAACTGCCATCAACACACTTTGTCAGGTGATGAAGATCCAAAGTCAGTTAAAACATTTCTCTGTGTTATTCCACCATGAAATATCAAATATTAGAAATATCCATTGGCTTTCTCTCTCGCATATGCAAGTCAATTTTTCCTTTCAGCGGAATCTGTACTTCCAAATTTTCATCTTCCCTGGGATGCTTTTCCCCTTTCCTTAAACAGATGTATATGCCCATCCCTGTGACCAGTGTGATGGAACCCAAGCTTATCACAGACAGAGCTACTAAGGTGGGCATACAGGACACAGATTCTACCTTCCTATGAGTCGGTTCTATTGAGATTTGTGGTTCTTTCTCCTCTATATTAATCTGTGGTTCTTTTCTTAAAAGACTCTCAATGTAACTCTCATTACTGACAGTGTCATTGACAAATAGGTTCACCATGACCGTGGAGTGGAGAGGCTCGGGATAACCATGATCACTCACTTTCACCAGTAAGCGATGGAGCCCATAATCTGTCTGCAGCAATGCCTCTTCCAAAGTAATGTTGCCAGTTTTAGGGTCAATCCTGAAGGACTCAGGCCTAGGACCTCTTCTCCCTATGATGCTGTAAGCTATGACAGCATTCATGCCTGTGTCTTTGTCGACAGCATAGACTTCTGTAACTGGGGAGCCTGGGAGAGTAGAAGGCAGTACTAACAGATAAGACATATTAGACTGAGGAAATAAAACAAGAGGAGGGTTGTCATTGATATCTAGAAGGAGAATTGTGATTTTTGCTGTAGAAGAGAGGGCAGGTTCACCCCCATCAACAGCTTCAACCCACAAAGTATAGGAGCTTTGCTGCTCTCTGTCTAAAGAGACTTTAGCCCTCAGCATACCCTTTCCTGTGTCTATGACAAAAATATCACTCTGGTTCACCACAGAGAGGGCGACCCATCCATTTCGCCCAGCATCAGCATCTGTTACACTAATTACTCCTATCTCACCATAGCCTGGAAAGTTTTCAGGCACAAAAAAGCTGAAGTCCTTGTTGATAAACCGAGGACTGTTGTCATTTTTATCCAACACTGTGAGGGCCACAGTGGCTACTGATTCTCTGGGTGGCTTCCCACAGTCAACAGCTCTGACAGTGTATCTGTACTTTTCTTTCTCTTCTCGGTCCAGCTGAGTAGAAACTGTCAGAATTCCTGTGACACTGTCTAAGGAAAAATATGATGGAGCATCAGGTCCCAGAAAATATGAAACTTGGCCTCTCTCCCCACTGTCAGCATCTGTAGCATACAGCTTCGTCAAAAAGGCATTGGGTGAGTTGTTTTCTTCGATGGTGAGTTCTATCAAGGGTTGAAGGAAAATCGGAGCATTATCATTGTCATCTAAAAGTTGCACTTTAATGACTCTTCTGACATGAAATCCCTCAGAGTTCCAAGCCACCACAGCTACTTCATAGAACTGCTGTAGCTCATAGTCCATAGGTTTCGTGGTCTCTAGTAAATATTCATTATTGTATGGTTTGTAAGGTGATAACCTAAATGGCCCTTCACCATCCAGGTAGCAGTTAACCTTGTATTTACCTTCTGGATCTCTTATGGTGAAAAACGCAATGGGAGTGTTAACGGGTTCCAGTTCTTTCAGATAAACAACACCATCTATCTCGTTTGCTATGTAACGAGGGACAATTTCAGGGGGTCTGAAAATAACTTTGATAATGGACACAAGAGCAGTGATTACAGCAGGGATGCAGCCTGGTCCATTAGCAAGGATGGTGAGCTTGTGGGACTGCAGAACACTTCCTCCAATCTTACTGAAAAGTTTAATGACTCCAGTGTTTTCATCCAGGTGAAATAAATCCTTAGATGCTTGTGGAACTTTCTGACTGTAAGAATAAGTAATTTGAGCATTGGTCCCCAAGTCTTTATCCACAGCCTGGACAGCTGCAATTGGGGTGCCCACTGTAGCATTCCCATACACAGTGACATTGATTTGTGAGTCTGTGAAGAGAGGGCAATTGTCATTAATGTCACTTATGCCAATGGTGAGAGTGGCACTGCCCAAAAGTGGTGGAGACCCACCATCCTCAGCTATGATGATGCTCACATACTGGTCCTGGGTTTCCCTGTCCAAAGCACCCATGACAATTAGGTAGGGGGTGCGCTCCCCATTCTCATTCTCCTCCACGTCCAGGGTGAACATACCATGGTAGTCCAGTAAGCGATAGGTCTGTACCCCATTAATGCCTACATCTGGGTCCACAGCAGGATGCTCTATGGCCAGTCGGGTGTTTACAGGTGCATTTTCCGGGACCCACACCGAGATCTGGGAAACAGGGAACTGCGGGGCGTTGTCATTGATGTCTCTGATGGCGATCTTCACCTTCACAAACCTGAAGTATTCCTGAGGCAGGACAAGCACATCCAGCAGCAAAAGACAAGAGTCAGAAAAAGGAGAAGAGGAGATGGAAACGCTGCCGCCCCACGCAGTCCCTCCGCCCCCTTCAAGACACAGGGCCTCCCTGTCGATCTCCTGAGCTGAAGTGTGCAGCTCCCCAGAGCGGTTGTCTAGGGTCACGTACTGGCCACTCAGTCCCCGGGAGGCCAGGCTGAAGGAGAGAGGGGGGTTCCACTCAGCACCGGTGCGCTCTGGCAGCTGCGACTGCGGGTCTGGCCTCCCTGCAGACCGGGGCAGCAGCCGCAGGTCCTCGGCCAGGCTGCCGATGAGCACCCCCGCGGGCAGTCCCTCGTTGAGGCTGTACAGAAGCTCGGTGGCCCGGCTGTAACTCGCGAGGCAGCTGAAGGGTCCCACGAAGAGGAAAAACAGAAACAGATGCTGGAGTGGGGGGAGGGAAGAAAGCTCATTACACACAGGGGGAAATAGGGGTCCGAGAGAGAATCTAGTGCCCCTGTGATCCTTGCTGTCCTCATCCCCATTCCCAGAAGCAAAACCTCTAGTTAGAACGGGGGCGGAGAAGAACCCTGCTGCAAAGGAGAGATCAGTGGGGCAATATCGTATCCAAAACTTAATTTTGCTGTTCACTTTCTATCCCCTCCGCCCCCGCCTCCCCCCATCGTTTCCCCATCACCACCCTCATCCAGTTAACATTCAGAATCCCAAACCATAAAACATCCCTGGAAACACACGCCGGAGTGGAGAGGATTCCGACTCAGAGACTGCGCAACGCGACACGGAAACCCAGAGTAGCTGATGGGGAGGGAGGGGGCTGGTAGTGGAGAGCACTGAAAGGTGGGCAATTTATTTCTCCTTGAAGTGATTCTGCCATTAGAGTGCCGGAACACGCAGTGTGTTACATCCCTTACTAGGAGAACCGTAAAAACAACCACAATCGCAATAACGATAATATAGAAAAAAATACTAACACTCCCTCCTCCACCTCCAATACTTTAGGTCTTAGGTCGGAAGGAGTGATTTTTATTTTAGCACACATCTGAAATCAAACTGAAAGGATCTGGATTTCCACCCCTTACCAAGCCGTCACTAATCCCCCTCCCTTAGGGGGAAGCAAAGTAAAAGCGGAAAATGGTTATGCAAAAACAATTTGCCAATCGCAGTAGGCATTCATAGCCAGACGCCAGCAGCAGGAAACGATCCCGAACCCCTGTATCTAAAGCGGATTGAGCGCACCCCCGATCCCCTCCACCTTATCTGGATACATTTCTTGCTTCAGAAACTTCCTCTCATGACCCAAGGACTTCCCTATTCCTTGTTAAAACGAAGACACATTATCCCAAACTCCCTTTCCCTCCCCGCGCCATCCTTCCCGTGAAGTTTAGATGAAGGTAGAAGGTTTGAAAAACCATCCGAGTGGAAACTGCTTCACAATACTGAAACTTGTCGGGGTCGCGGGGCTCCTTGACTCTAACCCTTACCGGCAGGTTCCTGTGGCTGGTGCTGCTCCTGGGACGATGTAGACGCCCCATATCCAGGCACGGGTGCCAAGTCGCCGGGCACCAGCTCACTCCCAGCGCCCGCGAGCTGCGCGCATTCCCTCGGCCGCGCATTCCCTGGGAGGCTGCAGTCAGAGCGCTCTTGAAGGGAGGGCGGCTGAAGACACTCCCTCTCGGTTCATGCAAATCGTTGGGGGAACTTCAGCCAATAGTCACTGGCTCTTCAATTAAGGACGGGAACTCAAAGAGTGGCAGAAAGGCAAGGGGGCAGAAGGGCACATTCATGGTTTCCTGCCCCGGACGCAGGTAACTCCATACCCTGCCAGAGGAGCTGGAATGGGGGACTTGCTCCTGAAGACTGCGAAGAGGCACCTCCGGGTTGGGCACAGTAGCGCTTGCCTACCAGCCTCCTTCCTTGCCGCACCAGTCAGATGCCAAGTCCACAGGGTGCTAGCAAGAGAGGGAGAATTAAAATAAATAAATAAGCTTGCATTTGTATATGGATGTAACAGAGAGAGGAAGTCGGCGCCACAGAGCAATCACAGGCGCGGTCCCAAAACGCCTGCTTTGCCAACAGTTCCTCCTGGAGTCTCGGATCCAGCAGTGTTGGCACAGAGAGAGAATGCACTTTTCTCAGCGGAGGGAAGGAATCGCAACTTCTGTGTAACGTAGGGTGAACCGGAAAAGTAAATATATGAATTCAGTGAAGGTTTCGACGTACCCCAATTTTGAATCTTTGCTGTGGGCAGTGGTAGAGCTTCTGCTAGTTTCCTAGTTGGAGGCTCAAATGTCTCTGGGTGTTTGCCTTGTGGTCTTATTTTAGAGGCAGTAGTGGCTTCTGGATGCGGGGAAGAGCCAAGGGGAAAGTAGAAACAATTGTGCTGTAACACAAGTAGTTCTGCCTGCAAGTAATCTTAAACATATTTATCTAAGCGGTAAATTGGTGTGGGGAGGGGGAGGGATTCACTGAAGCCTAGGAAAAACATTGGTTATTTTTCAAATTAGTCCTTCCTTCCTTGTTTCCTTCCTTCCTTCTCTCCCCCGCTTCCCCTCTTTCCCCTTCCCCTTTCCCCTTCCCCCTTCCTTCTTTCCTTCCCCCTTCTTTCCCTCCCCCTTTCCTCCTTCCTTCCTTCCTTCCTTCCTTCCTTCCTTCCTTCCTTCCTCCCCCTTCCCCTCTTCCCCTTCCCCCTCCCTCCTTCCTTCCTTCCTTCCTCCCTCCCTCCCTCACTTGCTCCCTCGCTCCCTCGCTCCCTCACTCTTTCCCTGCCTCTCTCCCTTTCTCTCTCTCTTTCTTTCTCCTGGATTGCCTACTGCAAAACTGGTCCTTCATAAAGGAATTGTGGAAGAGTGTGGTGCCAAATGCTTGCCTATCTTCTATGGCTTTGACACGGAATAGCTATGTAACCTGGAGTCACCTAACTCCTGGCCTTCTGTTTCCTCATTTATAAAATCAAGGCTAGTGGGATAATCCAGTGCATTAAGCCTCTGAAACACTTTTTGATCTGCAGGTTGCCATGTAAGTAATGGAAAAGCCCATGATTCAGCCTTTCCTTGAGAAGACATTTCTCTTCATCGCTAGGCTTCCAGATATCCTCTGCAGGGTCCTAAACATAAAACCTCACATGCTGAATGACCAGTGACTGAGCCTAGAGTGAAAAAAGGTCTTCGATATCTGATTTCCATATGCTTTCTGTAGGAACTACTTCAATTTTCCCCTTCCACCAAATGCTAACTAGAATATAAATTGCTTGGCTGAGCTAACTGTTTTGCTTCCTATCCTTCCTATTTTCTCCTCATTTCTACTAATCCTAAAGACAGAGTCCTAAATATGGACAACACACTACATCAAAACACGTGGAGGGTAACAGCTTGTTATTGTGCAAATGGGGCTGTACATGGAGTTCACAAGTCTCTCTATAATACAAATTTGTCATATAATTTGAACCTGGCTGGTAAAATCAGTTCCTTCAAACTCTTTGCAGTGAAAATGGAGTGCTGATGAAGTGGTAAACCTCAGCCCCCAACCACCATCACCCCACCCCCCCACCCCCTACCCCCCTCCCATCATCAGCCCACCCCCTCAACCCCCCTACCCCAGTCCCACTCCACCCCCTCTTCACCCCCCACACACACTCAGAGGAACATGCACATCTGAGTTGAAGGTTGGTAAACAAACTGCAGCCAGGGAAGCATGATCTCCCTCCTTGTGCTTTTTAGCTGCTGGTTCTGCCCTACAGCTGAACTTTTGCCATATTGGTAAATATTTACTTTGAGGTCTGTAGTTAAAACATACTTGACTCCCCAAATCAGTACCAAGTGCTTCTGAAATGTGTTTAACTTACATCTTTATACAATACCCACAGCTTCCCGAAGTTGCAGGCCCACGGCCAGAGTTAGGCAATCTGTCAGCAGTCAGAGAACCTGCAATCTGAAACAATTCTCCCCCAGAGACAGAGCAACAGAGTGGGCTGTTTATCCGCTCACAGCTCAGGCCCTCTCCAACAAGTTAAGATCATCCACCTTTTTGGTGGAAATGTAGGGAGCTATTTTCTTCATTTTTCCTTTGTTATAAGGACATTGTACAGGAGCTATTGTTTATGATGATAGTCCAGGTGAAGTGACATTTTCTCTTTGTAA
The DNA here is from genome assembly GCF_009828535.3 of Hylobates moloch. Classification (NCBI taxonomy): domain Eukaryota; kingdom Metazoa; phylum Chordata; class Mammalia; order Primates; family Hylobatidae; genus Hylobates; species Hylobates moloch. The sequence continues at coordinate 122,741,225 of NW_026652279.1, forward strand.
TTATATCTCAAGTCTTTACTTTTCCCTGGCCCCTTACTCTCCCTTTCCCTACTTTGCAGTGGATGCTTGTAGCACAGATGCACTTCCTTTTTAAAGTGTTTCCCCCAGCCTACACCAGCAGAATCTTTGTCTTCTGACCCTATCACCCAGCTGGTCTCTATGGAAAGAGTTATTATCATACCTCCCTTTATTAAGTTGAAAAGAAATTAAATATACCCATTTGGCCATAATTATTCTCTAGAGTGTTTCTAAAAAGCATAAACATGAATTATAGCAAAAGTTCTTCATGTAAGTTGAAACACAAGTATTGAACACATCTTGAAAATAATGTTTGGAACACTAACAACCACATTTGCTTTAAGTGACTATGGTGATTGCAAAGTCCCTGCATGGAAGTGTGTCATCAAGATTGGGAGATCTTGGCATAATATTGAGCAATACCTTACACGTCACATTTCAAACCATTCACTGAACTACTTGTTATTATCTTTCCTCTCTGAAAATCCAAAAGTTTTACAAATGTTTATACCCGAATTGGGCTTAAATAAAATAAAAAGGACTAAATAGACTTCTTTTTTCCCATGTATCCCTTCTCTGGGCCTTGCGAAAGCATTCCCAAACTCTTATTCCTTATGATGCCAGCCTGTGACCTACCTTCTGGTGTCACATATTTCTAACGATGACTCAGAAAGCTTCTATGCTATTAGTCCCTTGAAAATAATACTTATGAACTTCTTAGATGTCTCAATTGCTCTGGGCCTGCTTCCCAGGTGTTTTGTAAAAATCGATCTAGAAGAATGGTTAGATTATATGCCTCCCAAGCCTATTTTTCCTATAGACAAGGAAAACAACACGATACAATAGATGGTGCACTGAGCTGAGCCAGAGGAGTGGATTACATTCTCTGGGTTGTTGCTAAGTTCTGTGTGACTTTAGACAAGTCATCAAACTTCTCTGTTTCAATTTCATAAAAAAAAGATCCCTACATACTTCACGCAAGTATATGCATGAAATGGCTTACCTCATATCTAGCATTAACAGACACTGCATGCTGATACACAGGCTAACTTGATTATTACTTATTGCATTCTATCACTAAAACACACTATTTTTCATTTACTGCAAGCCTTCTCTTTGTAATTTTATTATCTCCACTATAAAGATGTGAGCATGATTATAAGTATGTATCAAGATACCATCTTTGCCTGAGCGCGGTGGCTCACGCCTGTAATCCTAGCACTTTGGGAGGCTGAGGTGGGTGGATGGTCTGAGCTCAGGAGTTCGAGACCAGCCTGGGCAACATGGTGAAACCCCATCTCTACTAAAAATACAAAAAAAAAAAAAAAAAAAAAATTAGCTGGGCGTGGCGGCATGTGCCTGTAGTCCCAACTACTCTGGAGGCTGAGGCAGGAGAATGGTGTGAACCCGGGAGGCAGAGCTTGCAGTGAGCCGAGATCGCACCACTGCACTCCAGCCTGGGCTACTGAGCGAGCGAGACTCCATCTCAAAAAAAAAAAAAAAAAAAAAAGAAAGAAAAAAGATCCCATCTTTAAACTTTTACGTTTGAAATCTTTTTTAAAAAATTTTTGAAGCGTTGTGCTTTACAGGTAGTTTTATTTGTATTTCTCAATTAAATCTACTTCCACTATTTAGATTAGTTTAATAATATTGTGGTATACACAAAGTTTCATGTAATCACTATATACACAGATATTTAAAACTATCTTGAACCATAACCATGTACATGTTCTGGTTAATTCATAATTGCAAATAAATATAAGTTTAGAATATTACCTTATTTTAAGGCCATTTCTCTTTTTTTGTCTTCTTAATAGAATTTTTAAAATTAGAAGTCCCTTTTAATGAATTAAAATATATGTATGTGTGTACACAAAATATATTATTAATATATAGGTACATTTGTAAAAGTGTAAAATGTAACACATATAAATGTAACATATAATAAATATATATAAATGAAATATTATATCTGTATTCTTTTTTGATTCAATCATCAAGGTTAAGAGGATGATTACATTTGAAAAACCAATAAAATATCTGAGAAATGATAGATTGGTTATCTAGTGTCAATTATGTTTCAAACATGCTACTAGGTGCTTGACATATGTAATTTAGTTAAGCCTCATAGCAGTTTTATAATATAGTTATTATTATACCAGCTTTATAGCCATACATAATATGCTTGTCCAGAGCCTGATCTGTGACCTTCAAAATATGTGATCTTTCTACTCTGGTATGCCTTTCTCATCTGGGAAAATAAAGGGCCCACACACATTTAAGTGTATTTCTATTCAACAAACATTTATCACTCATTTAAAATAAAAAAAAAAATGGAGGTATCGATGTCTTATATGACGCCTTTTTGAAGGATTCTTTAGTCCATTACTACTTCCTAAATAGATACATACACATGGACGCAACTTGTCTAAGCTGTGTGGCTAACTTAAATCTCCCAATGTATACACGTAAAATATATAATGTGTGTATACCTGTGTGTATACTTGAAAGTACTGAAAAGCCTTGGGTAATATTAGGGATCACCTAGTTAGCCCTCATTTTACATGTTAGTTGACAATAAGAAAAACGACTTATAGCTGACTCAAATTATGAAAATACTCCCATTTCTTATAATAGTACTAGATTTTAACCTCACGATTGCTCTGATGTTAGAGGATAACTTATAAAAACAGTATATTTTTTAAACCATCTATGGTTAAGATCAAAAGCCTTGATCTTAAGAGTTACTCTAAACTTTGTTTTATTTTATTCATTGTTCAAATTTACAAATATTTACAAATATTTTTAAGTAACTACTGAAGTACTAATTATTTTTTAAGTATATCACACAAACTTAAAAAATCCCTACACGATTCAGAAATTAATAGTGAGACTAATAGGGAATCAGCAGTGAGGGCTTTTGCTAAAAAAGCTGGAGAGTTAATTTAGTAAATAAACATACATTTACACACTTGCACGAAGAAGGTGCAAATGAGCTAATTTACTAGAAAACTTGTATTCTAAAACGTTTACTGCTGTACTGTGCAACTCATACATGGGAGCTTTGTAAGCATTATTCTGTCCTAATGACTACCTTTTTATGTTTTAGAGAACTTTGTGTAAATAGATTGTACATTTCTCCTCTTTCCTTATATATTCCAATAGGAAAGAATATGACAGGGTGGAAGGGTCCTTTCATTTTAGAACTCAATTAGCATCACTTTAACAGGGATAAAAATAACTTGTGTGAAGTCATTAGAAAACCCCAGGCCTAATTTTATCTAACATTTTCAACTTTTCCTCCTTATCCTGAAAATAAATTTTAAAAGTCATTTTCGACTCATTTTAATTTCGCATTCTTCCTTCTCACTTCTGGTAGAGGTGATAATGAGCAGTGAAATCATCAAAAGAAAGGTGGTGGGATTGAGGAGGGAAAGAAATGAAGGGCATAGCAAATTCCACAAAGTGGATCAGGAGTTGCCGAATAAAGAACAGTTAACTAAATGCGGTTTATTGATGATGCATATGCCTTACTCCCTGGAGTCAGTCCCTGGGATATTTGAAAGAAGGAAAAAATACAGGCTGTGCAAAGAATAAAGCAATCGTAAACTCTATGAATTAGCATAGAAATTAGGTCAGGGCCAAAACAAATCTATTGAAGGAGAGAAGGAATTTTAAATTTTGTTTTAGGAGACCAATCGTCTATTTCTTCAGATACCCATTTTTCATTCTCACAAATTTAAGTGTTACGTATGGGAAAGTTTAATGAAAATTTATGCTCAAGTAATGTTTTTATACAGAGCAACAGATCTTTTGACTGGCTTGATAAAATCTCTTTTAATCTGACTCTGTGAGTCTAAAGTGCGATTGTTAAAAACTGCATGACTATTCTAACCTCAGCATGTGTGGCATATATAAAAGCATTGAGTGAGTATCATAGGGTCAGTAAAAGACTTTGTCAATGATGTACGTAGTCAATATTTCCATGGTGAAAATATGAAAAGCTGCGATCACTAGCTACTTCTTTTTTGATATCTTTTTAGAAGGAGAGTAGAGTTTGCTGACCTCAATTTCATTTACTGCTAACAGCCAGCAATATTCAGCACCTAACTTTCACCAAGTGCGTGGTGGACATTACATTGAATATTCACAAAGTCTCTGCAAGTTAATGATGACCCCATTTTAGAGATGAGGAATAGAAGGCTTTTAGAGGTTAAGTAGGTTGCTTGTGGTCACACAGCTTTGGAAGTGGCTAAGTTAGGAGGAACAAGGAAAATTTGAGTTAGTTTATTATAATGTTGGTAAGCCTTTTAAAAACAAATATAGGGGATATTCTAATATTAACTGAAGCAAGCACATATGTTGAATAATGAATATGTACACATTATAAAGAATGCATATAATCTGATAGTAAGAGAACCATTTCAAAAATACCAAACATCTGGAAAAATTAAACAATTATAAACTTCCATAAAAATGTACATAAGCTATATTTCTGAAACAATGAGTACTCTGTTTTTTCGAAATTATTTGAATTATCAAGAAAAGAATGTGGGTTTTGTAACAGAATTTTTATATACAATTTAGAATTATATGGCAATAAAACATTTACTTGGAGAAAAGAATGTGCTTCTTGATAATGAAACTGTAAATATCCCGAAGGCCCACCATTTCTTAATTGTAGATAATATTAAAATTTGGTCCAGTTGATATCAACTTTATTTAGAATACAATAATAACAGTTTTTTTTGTGGATTCCTTCTCTTTATGAATAAATATATTCTGCATTAACTAGATTTAAATGAAATATGAATAATAATTGGTTTTTAATGACAAATTTTATTAAAGGTTATTTTAAATATTCATATGTTCTTTTAAAATTCAAAATGTCAAACAAATGTAGATAAGAATTTAGATTTTGTGCAATTTAACAGTCACGTAGACAAAGGTCAAAAAAAGCTAGAAGGGAAAAAGAGATTTGGAGATTTCCATGTGAAACAATATTTTTTATGGTATTTTTTCTTTAAATAAATAGAATTAAAACTTTTTAAAATGTGCCATAAGCATGGCATATATTCTCTCAAACTCCTAACCTCAAATGATTCTCCTGCCTTGGCCTCCCAAAGTGGCAGGATTTCAGGCGTGAGCCACCACGCCTGGCCAGCATGGCATATATTCTATATAGGAGCAGCTATTCTTATTCTAAATGTGGATATACATGGTGTGCTTTCTTAAAAAAAAAATACAGCACAATTACTGCCACTTTGTATTTCAATACTTCTCCAAAAAAATCCAAATCTGTTAGAGTCCTGCTAGAGCTTGTTAAACTATTCAGCAATGATTATAAAAGGCGTTTTACATATAACGTACACCAGTCATAAAGCTGAGAGACCTCAGGTATCCTTACCAGCTGTGACTGTGACTATTTAAGCATTTCTGTAGGATTTCTGGATCCAGGTTGATTCAAGATGCCATCTCCACACAGCCATACAATATTTAAGAAAACCTCAATTAGGCTAGCCATGGATCCATTATCTGCATAATTGTCACAGGCTCTCTGAGGTGTTACACCCAGCCTACAATAGACCTCCTTAATATCATAATCAAAGTAGCAGTGAGCTTTTCAGCAAAAAAGACAGGTTTTCACTTATCACTTAAAACCATTTATCACAAAATACTAGAAATCTTGACTCAATGTTATATTCTCCCTCCAGTAGATTTTGGCAAGTGAATGCCGTATTTCTCAGAAGTTATCAGACGCTAAAGAAGGGTCGTAACAACAGAGAAGGTGTCACGCTCTTCTTGCTATTGCTTTTCTCACAAGTCCTTTTCACATTCATAGTCCACTTTCCCTGACTTCAGTGACACTACACTTATTTGTGTTTTGTACGTTACATCTCCGTCCTATTTTTGTCTTTGCTCCTTTTATCACCTTTTAACTATAGGTTTCTCCAAAGGTCGTTTCTGTTTCTTTCTATAATCACTCACTGGGGAGTCCTTTTATAGTAATTCTAGTCATCCACTTCTATATTTAGGCCTTTCGATTGCACTCCCAATGCCTTCAAATTTTATGCATCCTCAAATTTTCCTGTAATTAGGAAACATCATCTAGAGTTGAAAAGTTATTTTTCTGTAGGTGAAATCTCATCCCTAAGGATTTTTATTCCCTCTTCCACAAATGGGCTGTTCCCAGTCAGACAATCTACATATGACAATGCTTCTAGCATAAAACAGAAACATCCATACTTACAAACTTTTTAGCTACTTAAAGGTAGTTCACAAGTATATTTATTTGTACATCCAAATTATTATGAAACCAACTACTATCGCCAACTCTTGGTGGAAGGCAGAACTGAGGTACATGGCTTTGTTCTCACTATATTAGTACATAGAGGACTGACTGTTCTTGGAACATAGCAGATGTAGAAGTTTGAAAAAAGCACACAGTAGAACAGAACACTGTTGCCTGAGAAAAGTCAACTGCTTGACTCACAAGAGGCCTCAGAGAATTGCATTAGAGTCATGAGACATAATAACAGCTACCTGCTTTTGAGTATTCACTGGACTAACGTATTTATGTGTATGTGTATGTATATATACACAAATGTGTGTGTGTGGGAGTGTGTGTTGTATATAAATTCTCACAGATAGGTGTCATTGTTTGCAATTGAAAACTGGGGAAATTATAGCTTAAAGCATTTATGTACCTTATCCAAGATCACATAGCTACCATTTAAATCATATCAAGCATTACCTTAATTCAAGCCCAATTACCCTGAGGGTATTAGGCTATACAGTCTATAGGCTGAAAAATTTAATTTGGCAAGGAGAGAGGACAGAGAGAATATTTTAAAATCTCAGGCATTAAGTCATATTGACCTAGCCTGACAGTAAGCCCCAAATTTCCCATGAGAGTTTATTTTCAGCCTGTTTTCCCATGGCATTGATTGGGCTGTTTTTTACTCTTAAAGTACTGTGGTTTAAACAATAAAATATGCGGTCAACTTAAATTATTCATATTAACAAGATTGGTTCAGAAAATCAATGTGCATGAAAATATAATGAAAATGTGTTACAGCGACTTCCATATTGATGTGACATGGTCACTGCACTTTTTTCTGAAGACAGACCGCAGTGAGAAGCCAAAGAACCAGGTGAATCAAACTGTAGAATGAATGAAATGTTTCTTCACAGCAGGCTGAAGCCTCAAAGGATTCAGCCAATGGAGATGGGATACATACAGCCATTTGGCTTTGATTCCCTCTGTGCTTCTCGGTGCTTCCATGCATACTTCCTCTGGGATGCTCTTCTTTTGGTTTCAAAAGCTGGTAAGTCTCTGCCGATTAACACATGATTTCTTTACAAACACAGAACCTTCCTCAGGGTGTGGGAAGCCTGAGGTCTACCACTGTCTTCTTCAAAGACCTCTTTTGTGCTTCTGTTCTGATTGCGTATCAAATCAGAGGAAAATATATTTTCCCTTATTTCCAAGCTATGAGAAGGCATTTCACTGTAGCCTATGGGTATGAACCAAGCAGACGGCATGGTACCTATGAGCTCAGGCTTTGTGATCACACGGACCTGGCTTCAAGTTCCCATTCTGCGAGTTACTTACTAGTAGTGTTACTTTGAGCATTACTTAGAATTTTTAATCAATTTATAGCCCAATTACCCTGATTTGATTGTTACACATAGTATGCCTGTATAAAAACATCACATGTACTCCATAAATATATGCAACTATTATGTACTTGTAATAATTATATACAATTTAAAAAATAAAATTAAAATTTTAGAGCATTTACCATTTGCTAGAGAGTATCATAACATTATATGTGTTATTTAATTTTTATAGCAATCATTGAGCTAGGTACTGTTATTGTCATTATTTTAATATGAGTCATAAAGCAGCTATGTAACTTGACGAGCTTTCACAGCCAATAGTAGAGGAGCTGAGATGGGAAAGAAGGCAAGTTGCCTCCAGAACTCTCAGTCAACCATTTCCCTGCTCTTTGTCCTGTTAAACAGGATTAGGAGTATTTACCTACCTCAATGAATAGTGGTAGATATTTAAATAAGTAAGTGTATTTAAAATGTTTACCACAATTCTTGTTACAGAGTAAGTTTCTTTTTTTTTGTTCTTGTTGAGATGGAGTCTCGCTCTGTCGCCCAGGCTGGAGTTCAGTGGCGCGATCTCGGCTCACTGCAGGCTCCACCCCCCGGGGTTCACGCCATTCTCCTGCCTCAGCCTCCCGAGTAGCTGGGACTACAGGGGCCTGCCACCACACCCGGCTAATTTTTTTGTATTTTTAGTAGAGACAGGGTTTCACTGTGTTAGCCAGGATGGTCTCGATCTCCTGACCTCGTGATCCGCCCATCTCGGCCTCCCAAAGTGCTGAGGTTACAGGCGTGAGCCACCGCGCCCGGCCGCCTACAGAGTAAGTTTCAATAAATGCTAGCTGTAATAATCTTAATATATTCTCCCCTTTCTGTATCCTTCCAATCATTCATTTTCATTCAAAGTAAACCGTGATTCTGTTGATTTCCTGTACACGATATAATTATTGCTATTTCTGTACCTTTGCCAGTGAATTTTTCTTCAGTTAAAAATTCCTGTATTGTGTGGATAGCTTTTCCAAAACATGATTTCTCTTCACAGTCTGGTGTACGTGACTTTATTCATCCCACTTTTTGGTGCCTTTATCCACATTCAGTTTGATTTCTCTGGGTTTTTACTGAACTTAGAGATTTTAAAAATCATCTAATTTATGTTTTATTATAAGTTATAATCATTTTGCATGTCTTTACATATTGTTCTGTATAATTTTTGGACAGAATAGAATTTCCTCCTATCAGTTTGTAATGTGGATATGAACATTTTACTTGTTCAATATTTTATATAAGTATATTTTCAGTGAGGCTTATTTTATCCACATCTTTGGAAATATTTATGATAATTTAGCATGATTACTAAATATTGAATATATGTTTTAACTGGAATATAAAATTTTAAGACTTTCTGGTATATGTAAAACAAATACCTCCAGAAATTTTAGTTATTTATAATAGCACTGTAAGTATGTGAAGGTACTCATTTCTTCAAGAGTATGATTATTGGATTAAAGGTATTTTATTTATTTCCAATATGATAGTTCCAAATAGCATTTAATGGATGGGAATATCAATAATTTTGAAAATGGGAAATTTCTTCCATGTGTTTTTGGAGGGGGATATTAATAGTTTTTCTTACTGTTTTAGGAACAATACTATAAATACACCATAAAATATGGGTGCCATTATTTGTATTCAAATATTTGATAAATTTCTTGCATATTTACTGTATCTTGACTTGGATTTCCCCAATTAAATAACAAGCTCTTAATGGATAATGATAAACACAGACCAAGCAGGTAGTCAATGTTCAATTAATAATTTTTAAATGGCTGAAAGCAATCATCTCTTAAATTTTAGTTAATTAAATACTATTAAAATATCCTTAACTCTCTCTAGCAGTATAAATGATAAATTTCCAGATATAGGAGACTCTGCCTGCTTAAGTAGTATCTGCCACAACACTATTTATTTCTTTTTAATGCTTGTAACAATGAATATAAACATAAACGTTATTTGACTATGATATGTTATATTGTTCTCTAGTGTGAGCATAATCAATTTAATTAATATTCTTTTACCAAAGGTAAAATGTAATGTGATTAACTTTGCTTATTGAAGAAATGTGAAAAGGTTTTTCTCCAAATTAAATACATTAGAAACATCGTATTCTCATTTTTATTTCTGCTGAATGGACCTCCTACCATCTGGAGACTCTCAGTCCATGAGATCTGCTAATCCACTTTTGCTTCTTTCTTTGGTCAAATTGTTCCCTAAAGTTTAGCAAAATGAAAATCATGTAACAATTCTTTGCTCCTCCAGAGAAAATGTTTCCTTTTTGTCTGCTTTGAAAAACTGTTCTTTTCATATTTGTCTCTAGCTTACAATGTGAGAGTTAGCAATAAATGAACAACTGAATGGAAATGAAGACCTCAGAGTTGTTTTCCCCATGGAGTCAATGCTTTTGGGTAACCAGTGACTCTCTATTCTTCCTGTGGCTTATGGTATATTTTCATTATCTGCAAATACAGAAAATAATACCTTTCTCTGATGTCATGCAGATTAAGTAAAAAGTGTGTCTGTATAGACACTTATTATAAGTTATAATCATTTTGCATGTCTTTACATATTGTTCTGTATAATTTGCTTAAAATTTCAGAAGCAAAAAAGAAAGTTCTGATTTCACTCCCAGGGTTGAAGATGAATTCACATGGTCTTCAATGCCGAAGCTTGATAAGATAAAGCTGTAATCAGCATCATAGAAGAATCCTGCAGTAATCTTTTGTAGTCCAATGTCGACCAGTCTTCACTATTGTCTCTCTCTACCTTTTCTCATTTCTTCCTGTTACCTAGTTGGTATTTCCTTATATATAATAGAAAAAAAATTCAAAAGGTCAAAGATATTATCAATAAATCATCCACTGGGATATTGCTGTCAATATGCAATATTTTATATGACAAAAATATTATATATCTTATTAGAGCCATTTTGCATTAAGGCAAAATTTGAGACTTTTTTTAACTTGAGATGGTAGGCATTGCAGAAAGTGTGAACTCAGTGTATATTGTTTGGACTTTATGACATGTGAAATGTTCTAGAATTTAAAATCAATTAAATAAAGGATATATAAACTACTTTTATTAATAGGAATTACAAAGCTGTATTAATCCCTAAGTTCAATAAAATTTTGCTGACAACCATCCAAATAACTAGGTACTGTTATTATCCCAGTTATAGGTGGGAAAATCGAGGCACAGATCTTATATTATTTTTATTACCTTAAAGGAATACCTGAGACCAGGTAATTTATAAAGAAAAGAGGTTTATTTGGCCCATGTTTCTGCAGGCTATACAAGAAGCATGGCACCAGCATCCACTTCTAGTGAAGGTTTCAGGCTGCTTCCACCTATGGTGAAAGGTGAAGGGGAACCAGTGTGTGCAGCAATCACATGGCGAGAGAAGAAGTAAGAGAAAGCGAAGAGGTGCCAAGCTCTTTTAAGCAATCAGCTCTGGTGAGCAAGAGCAAGAACTCACTCATTACCCTGATAAGTCATTCATGAGGAATCTTCCCTTGGGACCTAAACATCTCCCCTTAGGCTCCACCTCCAACATGGGGATCAAATTTCAACAGGCAATTTGGGTGACAAACACCCAAACTGTAGTACACAGTCAGTGAGTATATTAGGCAAAGTTATAAATTAGTTCCAAACTCTCAGCAGCTTAACACAATCAAGGTTTATTTCTTACTCATATTACATGTATATTGTTATTTTCCATATATTTTCACTCAAGGATCAGGCAGCTCTCTTTCACCATGTAATCTCTGTATATACTGGCACCCCTTCACCTTCCACTAGGAGTGGAAGTAACCTGAAACCCTCAAGAATTGGATGCTGGTGCCATGCTTTTTATATAGCCTGTAGAACAATAAGCCATATAAACCACTTTTCTTCATAAATTAAGAAAGACCATTGCTTGTGACTCCTCATGTCCAATTCTTAGCTTTCAGTGTCACTGTGGAAGGAAGGAGTAAACATGGAGAGCTCATAGCAGCTTTGAAATGGCTTACCCAAACTAGGCACACATTGCTTCCACTCATAGCTCACTGGCCAGAACTCATCACATCCCTCCCATTCCTACTGTCTGTAAGAGATTGAAACATGTAGACCTCTCTTATACCCAGAAAGAAAAACCGAATCAGATCTGAACACTTAGAATAATTTTAGAAGAAAGTTTAAGTAGCTCATCCAAAACCCAACAGCTGGTAAATGGTGGAACTGAGATTTAAATCCAGATAAACTGGCTGCAGAGCCAGCATTGCAAACCACCTTTTTATCATTAATATTCATTTAGAAAACATCTGATGTCATTTTATGGCCTCCATTTTTTGTTTCAAATTGTAAGCTTATGATTTGATTTTAGAATCATTTATTCCAAATATCTATTTCTCTAAAATCCAATAAACACGTGGCTTCTTAAGAAACAGTTTTACCCTTATCTAATACACATCCATAAGTGAGTGCAGCTATTGAACACGTTCTCAGTAAATATATATTTGTGTACAAATATACACACATATTATAAATTGCATACATATGTATTATATGATATGTATTACACATATATTATATATGTATTTACACAAACATATAGACATGGTATTTACAACAAACAGCACTCAGAGTGCTGTTTTTAAAAGAATCATTTTAGTTGCTTATTCTCTTTAGATTTTTAAATGTCATACTACATCTGTTACCTTATAAGGCTACTAGCCAAAAAAAGGACAAAGCATTTTGGATATTTTACCCATATTCTGAGATGATAAAAATTCTATTTCCTCAGTCTGCCAAGCAAACTTAATATTTTAGTAACTCTAAACATTAAAGAACTCTTTGTGTAGTGTCTTAAATAAATAGCAGATGGATTTCAGGTTGTCTACATTAAAATGTACATCTGCTCTGAAAAACATATAAATGTAGAATTTTGAGCTTTCTATTTATACCTTTAGCCTAGTGAGGAAAAACAAACAAACAAACAAACAAAACTTAAAGCACACATTAGATTTCAGAATAGCTTCTTGTTGTTGTCTGGTCAATAGCAAATAATATGAGGATCATAAAGTCTTGAAGAAGATGTTGGATTTCTTCTGGGAGTGGATAGAAGTGCTCTCTGGTGTGTTAAACTCATTTCAAAGGGTGCTTTCTGGAAAGAAAAACATTTTATTGCCAAAGAAATTTTAGGTATATGTGGGTTTACAAACTTCTGCGGACCTACTAGAAATAGCAGATGCAGCAATGAAGTAAATAAATCAAGATATTGAAGGTCTTGTGTTTTGTGCTTAGATATTGGTGTCTGTCTTTTGATTTGGATTAAATTTAAGCTCATTTCAACAATTATTACACTATCAGCAAAATGTTGAAATATGTAATAACATATTACCTTTAATCTGTTATTGAATTACCATTCTGATAAATTTTCAATTTAAGATATTTTGATGTTTTTATAATTAAATATGAAGATATATGTTACACATACTTTAAATTTTACTGAATAAGTAACAACAGAATTGAAGCAATGCCAAAATAAGGTAACAAAGGCATTTATTAATTAGCTATTATGGCAAATTTAGTTGTGACTTTAGAAAGCTTAATTTGCTTCTCACTGTGTTATTCCACAGGTTACAATATCATTTAGTCATCTCAAAAAAGAAATACTTTTTGTTGTGGAATCTATGAGACTATGACACTTGGACAATTACATACAATAGCTTTTTATTGCAAAAATACATTGTAATTACAATGTTGTACTTTTTTTGTAACAAAGCATTTTTTAAGAGATTGAGAGCTCTGCAATCTTGATATTATTCCAGTATCTGCTACTACTGTATTTCTTCAGAGAAATAATTAGTAAAATATTGTTGTAAAACAATGTACTACAGTAGTCTTTCTACTTATAAGTCAACAATTAATGTATCACAATAGTTAAAAATAGATCTAAAATATTAATTTCATATTGAAATATACCTCTTCCTGATCACAAATTTCTAATTTTTTTTGAGTCTGTAATAAGCTACTCTCCTGTTCTGTAGAATAATATTGAATTCTGAACTAATAGGAACAAGATAACAAAAGAGAAGAAAACCAAGTTGTGAGGAGTGTGTTTCCTCTTGGTATGTTTGGATGATAGATGGTAAGGAGCTGGAAAAGTTTTGGATGACTATGGTTCCTATGTTGTCTATTTTTTTGAAAATTGGGAGAATATTTTTTAATGGGGGAAAGATGACAAGTAATATATTACTTGTAAAATTTCATATGTCTTATTTGAGAAATAATTGTAAAAGGGCTTAGAGAAACCCTGGAGAGAGGTTTTAATTAGAGATGTGATAATTCTATACATACAGAAGTGGCAGGTGAAACCATGGACTTGGTAAAATCATCTAAGGAAAATGGCCAGAGGGATGAAAGAAAAAGTCAAAGGCAAAATATGGATTATAATAACAAAGAAGAATCAGCCACAAAGGTCTAAGAGGCTGAGAAAGAGTAATCAGAGAGTTAGAATTTTAAAACCAAACTAGAGAAGACAAATGAAGTAAACATGTCAATAGGGAGTAAAGTATAAATTAATAGTTCTTATATGTTAGAAACTGTACTGAACTCTTTTCATACTTTATCTCATGTCAAGTTCCCAATAATCTTTTGAAGTAATGTTATGCTCCTAATTTACAAATGAGGTAAATAAAGCAGAGAACAGCTATATTTGCTTCCTGCTGCATGTTCCATAAATACTAGAGATGAAGTTCAAACTCTGGTATGTCCGGCTGCAGCTCACACTCTTAAATTCCCCTCTCTACCAGAACAGAACAAGAGTTGATGATTTCTAATTGATTTTTATTTGGACTATGTTTGACTTTGGACATTATCATTGAAAAAAACATTAGATTTAGCAGCTAGTAAAAATACATTTGGTATATTAGAACAAGGAATCCATTGAGTCTTGGAGAATTTATGAAAAAAAAATTTTATAAAATGTAATGCGAAGGAAAGAAGGTTACAAAGAAATTTATAAGCCATAGTGATACACAGCAATGATCTGCATAATTATACAAACTGTGAATAATAATGAATATACTACTTAATATTTCAACATCAGTTTTTCCTTTCATAAAATGAACATAATGCTTGAATTATTTTAGGTGAATAAATTAAGTAATATACACAAAATAGCCTGTGACTATGAGTAGTACATAATAAAAGTTCCAATAAAAATAATATTTACTATCTCTCAGTATGTGATTTTGCTGAGTTCTACTTTTGAAGAGTTGAGACTAAAAAAAACCAGACTGCAATATGCTAATGAATAGATGAGATATGTGCTAGTGGAAACAATGAATGTAGGTTTTTTTTTTTAATGTTTGACAATGAAAAGAATTGCATTAGGGATCCAGTTGAATGCGATGATGACAGTTAAAGAAGGAAAATGTTTACAGACTAGAGAGAGAAACAAACTAAAGATGAAAAACTTGATAGAGCAATACCTTCCAGGAGGCCTGATAAAATAAAATTGAAATCCTTTAAAATCATTTAATTTGCAGGATTCCCATGATAATTTGTTTCTTTCCCCCTTCTTTTCAACCTTTTTTAATAACAGGTACTGGAGATCTTGACGTAAAAGATCAGGTTAACTTTCAGAATATCTGAAACCAGGTCCACTCTCTCTGCTGTTGACTAACGATGTGACTATGGGCAAGCCATTTGGTGTCCCAGGGTTTAGTTTATTCATTTGTATAATAGGGCAGTTGGATTAGAGAATTCCTGAAATCCTTTGCTGTTGTTCAGACTAGTTTTGACTGACTAAAACAGGTTGTTTTTGAATTTGATACTTGTCATCTTTTTCTTTGTTCTTAACCCAACACTAGTCTCTAAATGTTTGGAGGAAAAAAACACAAAAAACAACACAAGAAAACTTTTACACATCCGAAGGGTGAGTGAAATTGGATAGGGAGGAAAACTTTCAGTCTTTTGCCTAGGCGATCTCAGATGTTTATGGCCTAATTATGTATATCTATAATTATTTATAATGTATACGCAGAAATAGATATAAATATAATATAAATATAAATGTCAGAGCTTTTTCCTCCCTCCTTTTCCCCCTTTTTCTCTCTTTCTCCTTCCTTCACTGACTCCCTCTCTCCTTTCTCATTCTCTTTTCTTCTTTCTCTCTCACTTCCTTCCTTTCTTCCATCCTTTCTTCATTTTTTTCTTCATTCTTTCCTATTCTTCCAAACCAGCAAGGCAAGCTATGTCCTTTACAGTGGTCTTGCTATTTCTATTACTCACTGCCTAAGTGAGAAGTTCATTTAGATTAAAATAACAGAAAAAATTTCATATAGGAAATAATGAAAATATGCAATGTAAACAATATTAAACGAAGTTTGTTTAATAAATGCAAAGCATTAAACACTATGAAATCATCTACTTTTATGTTTTGATAATTTACGAACCTAAGATTTCCTTCTGCAGAAGATAGGAAAGTGAGTGTAAATTATCTTACTATTGCATCTTTTAGATAGGAATGTGAGTGTAAATTATCTTACTATTGCATATTTTAAAATCAAATATTTATCCTTTAAAATCCAACATTAAACTCAGAATTATTTTATTTTAAAATCTACTAAACATCTTACCAATCTATGTGTATAATAATTTCCAGGAAAACTGGATAAAGTTTAAACTTATTTAGGTTTCAGCTTCAGGAGACTATCATTCAGTTCAGTTTTTGACGATCAGCCACTGATTAATGCATCAAACATTTCCTGTGTCCACTATGTTGCTACTAGCAAGGTTGCAAGATTTAAACTAAAAAAACACAAAAATAATGTCAAAATATGCCCTAAATCTAGCCAGGAAGTAGACAAAACCTAACGGAGACCACTAACTTCTATAATCTTTACTAAGGCAGTCATTAAGCAATTAAATGAAGTCAGTGTCTTCGATAATGTCTTCTTCATACAGAAGACATTATCTAAAATTTCACCTACGTCTCTAAATTCTGAGTAAATATAATTTATTTTCTTCCAAACTGAAATAAGTAAACAGATAAATTACTTTTATTCTGTATGTTCAAATGAGGTAGCCGAAGTGTTTTATGGATGAAACACTTTAGGCAATTTCGCATATAGATATTAAATATCAATTTAATAATTTTTACTTTAAAATTTGTCCATCTTTTTTAAAGAACAGAATAGGTATTCTACAATAAATATATTGAAATATGTATTTCTTCCGAAGTCATTCAGAAAATTTGAAGATCAACGTCTTAGATGATTTTACAGATCATTCCAGATCTAATTCTATGATTACTGCCTGTTGTATAAGCATATGTAATTATACCTCCATACTCACAGTCTGTACACACCTTTACACATATTCACAGTAATATACATATACATACACACACACACAAAATAAAAACAAATGCATCCATATGCGCATATACTCACATTTCTGGTTTACATTGTGAAAGGAAAATAAATGTTGGGACCTCCAACTCTCTAAGGCAAAGGTAGAAGTCAATATGGGAACTACATCATGCAAACCTGCCTCCCTCACAATTCGTGCACTAGGAAATTCCTTGTGGGCCCCAAGATATCTACCTTAATACGATCTGTTGAATTTCACCTTGACAATGTAAATTGGTAGCTTTTCTTCACAGGTATGGGACAAAGGAGGGAACTTACGTCATCCCTCTGCTCACCTGAGACAAATGCATATCTGATTGCTTCTTCTGCCTTATGTTTATTTTATGTTATAAAAATGCAGATTCACTGAGCTAGATGAATGCGTAAGCGACTATTCCTCTATTCCACTTTCACATGGGACAACTGATCAAAGACTCAAAATAATGCAACCAATGGCTTGCCTCTTATTTACCCACACCTTTGTAAAATTTCTTCCTGTTTCCCCAATATCTGAAATTTCCCCTTTAAATAATGAAGCCCACAAAATCATCTTTGGAGAAAGGTACAGACCTGTCTCCTGAGTATGCATCCTCATCCTCTGCAAAATAAAATTCTAAATTGATTGAGATTTGTCTCAGATACTTTTTGGCTTATGAGGTAATCATTTGTGGAGGAATAAGAAGCAATACAAATTTTCCACAAAATTACTTTAGTGCATTTCCAGAAGACATTGTAAACCAAATGTTTTCAGACATATGCTGATTTGGGAAAGAGTTTTAAAGATACATTCTTTTTTAAATAAAAAACTGGAAATCACAATGCATTTTAGATCTCCTATCCCATTAGTTCTTTTTTCAATTATTCCTTAGGAGAAAAGTCTTAACATAATAGTGATTTCTGTATTGTGCTGAGGAAAAGTAAGGTCTGTATCATATGGTGCTAATATGATACAGCTGAAATGTTTAATACCATAAGTCTTTCATATCATTTCTTATCACATTAACACAAGAACAGCATTCCTCTCTTGGCCAGCTTAGTTTTCCCATTGCCTGCAACTATTGGGGATTCATGAATATTTAAAGGTTGTGAAAATAAGCTGTTGTTGACTCTGCGTTATGGTTCAAGAGCTGAGGTTGAGGTTTCCTTTTTTTTTTTTTTTTCCTTACAGAAGTTAGATCTCTCAAGAAAGATTCTGTCACTTGCAATGGAGAACAGTACTTGAGAGAAAATGGTTAGGCCTTGCCAGGTACTTCTCAGAACACTGGAGCAGGGATCTATGATATTGTTTTATTTCCTCCAGTTGACTACAGAGGGCCCACGAGCTGCAGGCAGAAACTTCACCATGTTAACGGCAAAAGAAGTATGTATATTCAGAGAATTTTCTGTTTCTTCATTGCCAAGCTTCCTGCTGATTTTCTTGCAATTGAGGATGTAGCAATTTAACAGTTTACTATTGATCCCTCTGAAGCTGACAGATTTGCATAAATACTGTGCATAGGCACTAGTTCATTTCATGTGTTTGTCTATGTGATTTTGTATTATTTCTTGATTCTTTCTGCTGAAGAAAAAAATAGCAGTAAATGAGTCTAGATTCCATTATGACTTCTAATTTGTAATTTTTTTCTTTTTGTGAAGCAGACGGAAAACATATCCATTCAATACATATAGAATGAGGCTGATAGTCCTCTAAAAGTGGTGATATAATATCTTACAAAGACACATTTTAGTTTTGAATGTTTTTTTAATTTAAATATGGCTTAGGTAAAATTATTATATATTATGTGGATTCAGCATAGCAATGGTTATTCAATCAATTTTAATTTGTTCAATGATCACAAGCTTTTCACATTGTCCTAAACACACTAAGCACAATAAAATCAAGATATTTGAACCTTATTAATTTACATCCTTTCATCTTGGATAAATGTAAAGACTCATATATGTTACTTTTACTATGAAAACATTTAAAATGTTAATATGTTTTTTCTCTGTAACTTACTGAGATTTAATCTTTTTTTTTTTTTTTTTTTTTTGAGATGGAGTCTTGCTCTGTCCCCCAGGCTGGAGTGCAGTGGCGTGATCTGGGCTCACTCCAAGCTCTGCCTCCTGGGTTCATGCTATTCTCCTGCCTCAGCCTCCCAAGTAGCTGAGACTACAGGCACCTGCCACCACACCTGGCTAATCTTTGTATTTTTAGTAGAGATGGGGTTTCACTGTGTTAGCCAGGATGGTCTCGATCTCCTGACCTCGTGATCCACCCATCTCGGCTTCCCAAAGTGCTGAGATTACAGGCATAAGCCACCACACCCAGCCACTTAGAGATTTAATCTTTAGCCAATTTAAATTTAATATTTAAGAAGTAAGAACTACTTCAACTTCTAGTTATAGTCATTATGTATCATGGGTCAATGGTAATTTAGTACATATAATCTTAAAATACAAGATTATCATGAATTAATATGTTGCATCCCTAACAAAACCTTCAATAAAACTGACTTAAACATTTATGATACTTATCCCAAATAACAGAAAGCCTAGAGATAAGGTGGATTCTAGACATGACATGATTCAGGCCTCTGGTTCAACTTCTCCTTGATTTTCTTATCTGTACCCTCCTCCTGACATCAGCATTTTTAACTCCATCCTGATGGTCCTTCTGGTTAAGTCAAAGCAATAAACCTAACCTGGACAAAGTTAAGCAGGGAAGAAAGAGTTTATTTAAAGCTATTGCAGTAGGAAAGAGAGAACAGAACTGACTTCAAACTTAACTGTGGTAAAACACAAGGCAGGAGGATTTTCAAGGACTAGGATAAGGTACATCACAGGTTATCTGTGTTTGCTAACTGACTTTGTCCAAAGTAAAACAAAGTTTCTTGTATCTTCATGACAGAAGATAGTTTTGCAACTCAGAGCAAGGGAACAACAGGAGTTAGCCTCCTCCTCTCTCATGGATATTGGGAGAGAGGGACACTGTCTCCCTTGATGACTATATTTCCAAGAGATGGTTCATAGTCCTTTAGAAAGACAGTCCTGGTAGCAAAATTGGCAAAAGTCTTTTAAAAAGGTTTACATCTCAAAAGGGCTGAGAAAGGATTTATAATGACAAGTTTTCTAAAATAAGTGTTCTAAGGAAAGGGAGGTCACGGCCTAGAGTCAGGCAGGAGCGTGTCTAAAGTTAGGTCCAGCTGAGGGAAACACTAAGGCTGTCTTAATCAGTTTTACCATGATTTCCAGTAGCAATTGGGCAGCTTACTTTATTCTTTAAGTCTCATAGGAGGGAGGAAAAAAAACTATCTTTCATCTATAGATTATAAATTCTTCCTTATAGTCTATTCAGCAGACCCAGTCCACATGCTCACTTGTCAACGTCAATAAAGATTAACAGGACAATGTCATGTGATGACTGGCTTATGCCTGGGTTCCTGAGTCAATCATTGGAAATAGGAATTTCATTATTGGTTTGTATTTACTCTGGAGTTGACAATGGAAAGAGTATTTGAATTACATTTGGGGTCCCTTTTGAAAAACAGAAGAGATCAATGGATTCTGGGTAGGCAAGAATCATTGTCACTACATCTTATTTAAAGATATTTTTCTTTATCTATCAATTTTATTAGATCATGTGCTCTATTTTAAAGCACTAGGATGGGATTTTAACAAACATCTATTGCTAGTCACAAAAATCCACATACTGCATGATTCCATTTCCACTTACAGGAGGTATTTAGAGTAACCAAATTCACAGAAACAGAAAGTAGGGGCTGTGGGAGGGAGAAATGGGTAGTTGTTCAGTGATTAGTAAGTTTCAGTTTCGCAAATGGAGATGTTGTGAAATTCGTTGCACACCACAATGTAAATATACTTAACAATAATGAACTGTATACTTATAAATTGTTAAGATGATAAATTTGTTATGTGTTTTTCCTCAGTAAAAAAAATTAAAATCTATATAAAAATACCAAGTAATTTGCAATGAATTAGTATAACAATTTCTATTATTGTCATCGTTCTATTTGTGAGGTTGTCTTTTAAATTCGTATGTTTACATTTTGCTCATAAGATTTTAATTTTAATTTTTGTATCATAGTAATATAAATTATTGTAAACACTGCTGCATTGAATATATTTTACACTTCTCTGGAAATATTTATTATGTTAATTTTTTTAAAATATTGGAGTTACTTGGTTTATCTTCATTCCAAAATACATAAAATAGTTGCAGGAATTTAAGGCGCTACAGTGAAACACTTTAAACACACAAATTAGAAAGCAGAAAACTTATTCCCTTTACACTTCTAAAACACCTTTCTACACCTCTTACCCCACAATCATACACATATATCTTTCTGATATAGAGAGAGATACAATTTTACTATACAATATTTTATGTACATAGGATACCACAAGACAAAGTTTCAGAGGTTAATGTCCATGAGAAAGCTATTTTAGAGCAAAGTATGCAACTTCTCTAATCATAATACATCTTCTAAAATAAATGTGAAATGTTTTTCCATTAAGATAAAATTTATGAGTTCTGGTTTATGAGTCATTAGCACATTAATTTACTTCTTGAATTAAGAAGGACATATGCCAGCTGGTTAAGAATTAATAAAATTAGATAATTACCATAATTTTTAACTTTTATTTTCTTTTTCTAGGATACAAACTTTTAAGTTACTTCAGGACTACTCAGAATATTCAGACATAGCCTATGTAACTTCATTCAAATATGAAAAGCATAGTTTTACCAGTAACAAATTAGTGCTTGACAATATAATTGGATTGTTTATTTCACATACTTAATATTTGTCTAAATATTAAATTAGAATTTTAAAAAGTGAAAGTTTAGTTAGATATAATTAATCCCACTTAACTACTAACAACACTTGAATAGTTATATACTTTTGAATGTCTGAAACTCAAGGAATAGACAAGGTGGGGGCCACAGAGAGAACTCAGTGCCACTAGGATGTAATATTTTAAGTTCCTTTAGTATATTGATCAAGTTTTCTAGGTCGTAATCCTTTTTATTATTTCTTTTTTCAGGGAAAACAATTACTGATTTTAAGAAAGATGTTATACATCTATGGATATTACAATTTTTTACAAGGGTGGGGACAAGGTGGCCAACTAGAAGCAATGGCAATGAGAATCAAAGACAAAAACCACATGATTATCTCAATAGATGCAGAAAACGCCTTTGATAAAATTCAACATCCCTCCATGTTAAAAACTCTCACTAAACTAGGTGTTGATGGAACATATCTCAAAATAATAAGAGCTATTTATGACAGAGCCACAGCCAATATCATACTGAATGGGCAAAAGCTGGAAGCATTCCCTTTGAGAACCGGTACAAGACAAAGATGCCCTCTCTCACCACTCCTATTCAACATAATATTGGAAGTTCTGGCCAGGGCAATCAGGTAAGAGAAAGAAATAAAGGGCATTCAAACAGGAATATAGGAAGTCAAATTGTCTCTGTTTGCAGACAACATGATTCTATATTTAGAAAACCCCATCATCTCAGACACAAAACTCCTTAAGCTGATAAGCAACTTCAGCAAAGTCTCAGGATACAAAATCAATGTGTAAAAATCACAAGCATTCCTTTAAAGCAATAATAGATAAGCAGAGAGCCAAATAATGAATGAAATCCCATTCAGAATTCCTACAAAGAGAATAAAGTACTAGGAATAAAGCTAATAAGGGATGTGAAAGACCTCTTCAAGGAGAACTACAAACCACTGCTTAAGGAAATAAGAGAGGACACAGACAAATTGAAAAACATTCCATCCTCATGGATAGGGAGAATCAATATCGTGCAAATGGCCATACTGCCCAATGTAATTTATAGATTCAATGCCTTCTCATCCAACTACCATTGACATTCTTCACAAAATCAGAAAAAACTACTTTGAATTTCATATGGAATCAAAGAAGAACTCATATAGCCAAGATAATCCTTAGCAAAAACAACAAAGCTGGAGGCCTCACATTACCTGACTTCAAATTATACTGCAAGGTTGCAGTAACCAGAACAGCATGGAACTGATACCAAAACAGACCTATAGACCAATGGAACAGAACAGAGATCTCAGAAATAATAGCACATATCTACAACCATGGGAAAACTGGTTAGCCATATGCAGAAGACTAAAACTGGACCCCTTCCTTACATGTTATACAAAAATTGATTCAAGATGGATTAAAGACTTAAATGTAAAACCCAAAACTATAAAAATCCTAGAAGAAAACCTAGGCAATACCATTCAGGACATATGCATGGCAAAAACTTCATGATGAAAATGCCAAAAAAATTGCAACAAGAGCCAAAATTGACAAATGGGATCTAATTAAACTAAAGAGCTTCTGCACAGCAAAAGAAACTATCATCAGAGTGAACAGACAACCTACAGAATGGGGGAAAATCTTTGCAATCTACCCATCTGACAAAGGTCTAATATCTAGAATTTACAAGGAACTTAAACAAATTTACAATAAAAAAACCAAACAACCCCATCAAAAAGTGGACAAAGGATATGAACAGACGCTTTTTAAAAGATAACATTTACGTGGCCAACAAACATGAAAAAAAGTTCAACATCCCTGATCATTAGATAAATGCAAATCAAAACCACAATGAGATACTATCATGCCAGTCAGAATGATGATCATTAAAAATTCAAGAAACAATAGATGCTGGTGAAGTTGCAGAGAAATAGGAACGCTTTTACACTGTTGGTAGGAGTGTAAATTAGTTCAACAATTGTGGAAGACAATATGGGATTTAGAACCAGAAATAACCGTTTGAGCCAGCAATCCCATTACTGGGTATTTACCCAAAGGAATATAAATCATTCTACTATAAAGACACATGCACTCTGATGCTTATTGCAGTACTATTTACAATAGTAAAGACATGGAACCAACCCAAATTCCCATCAATAATGGACTGGATAAAAAAAATGTGGTACATATACACCATGGAATACTATGCAGCCATAAAAATGAATGAGATCATGTCCTTTGCAGAGACAGAAATGAAATTGAGAACCATTATCCTCAGCAAACTAGCACAGGAACAGAAAAATAAACACTGCATGTTCTCAATCATTAGTGAGAGTTGAACAAAGAGAACACATGGACACAGGGAGGGGAACAACACAAATGAGACCATGTCCTTTGCAGGGACATGAATGAAGCTGGAAACCATCATCCTCAGCAAACTAACACAGGAACAGAAAACCAAACACAGCATGTTGTCACTCATTAGTGGGAGTTGAAGAATGAGAACACATGGACACAGGGAGGGGAACATCACACACCAGAGCCTGTTGGAGGGTGTGGGGTTGAGGAGAGGGAACTTAGGTGATGGGTCAATAGGTGAATCAAACCACCATGACACACGTGTACCTACGTAACAAACATGCACTTTCTGCACATGTGTCCTGGAACATAAAGTAAAATCTTAAAAAAATTACAAAAATAATGTTTGCTATGTAAAAAAAGTTTAGGTATGATTTTATTATATAGTCTCAGATAGAATTATTAGCAATCAAGTTGTGAATTAGTTTCCTTTCATAATTTGTAGAACTTAATTGAATTAGACTAATAGTAATTGTCCTTTAGGGATTATTTGTCTTTTCTACGTATAAAATGATAAGTAAAGAATTTTATAAATATTTCTTGCCATTGGCATATTCTTGTTTTACTTTAATAAAGTAACAGCAATATAGTTTCATCCAACAAGAACTACCAAGAGAAATGTTATATTTTTAAAAAGTTACATAAAATCAATGTTTTTTATGTCTTTTTATATAAAAATTCTGTATGCTATATAACCATTATTTTAAAAAAGAAAACTTAAAAGCAACAGAAACGCTAAAAAAATTTTAGATTTAATCTGTCCAAGTTTTAGGAAAGACGAGAACCCAAATATTCAAAACCAACACTACAAATGCCTTTGCCCTGTGGGAATTTGCCTATCTAAAGCAAACAGCTGTGAAACTGAGCTATGTTTTTGGCAGCTTCAAGCTAAAAAGACATAAGAGCCAAAACCCAGGATTTGCATAAGGTAAAGAGTTTGATAACTTTCCCCACTTTAAGCTGGAACCCTGATCTGCTACAACTTCATGGTAAAGGTAAACTGGAATTATCAGGACCTCATCAATAAGATAAGTCCTGGTTTCTGGCACCTGAGCGGTCCAGCTACCTTAATATGTTATAATTGGACTAAAATGTTTCCTGGAATTATAGTGCCCATAAGATCTCAAATAAAGCTAACAAAATTCCTCTCTGGGAAAATTTTCTGCTAGCCTAGACCTCAAATTATCCCATAAGTAAATTTTCACTCAATGTCCAAGTATCCAAGCTATAGCCCCCAATAACTAGGAATACAATAAAATAAAACACAATGAATGAAAACCAATAAAACAATAGGTAAAAGAAATAGCAGTGTAGAAATGTGAGATGCTGAAATTATCAGACATGGATTATGAAATTAGCAGACTTAATATTTTCAAAGAGATACGGAAAATCATGAAAATGTTTTTGGGCAGCAAGAAACTGTAAAAAGTGAAATTCCAATTTGGAAACCAATCAAACTGATATCCTAAAAGTGGAAAATACAATAACTAAAATGGCCAACTGCAGATCAGATACAACTAAATAAAATTCATTCAGAAGCATTATTGAAGAATGCAAACAGAAAACTGAGGAAAATATAGAAGAGAAAATGGAGAAAGATATTACGAAAATTCATATCTATTACAGAAGACAGTATAATTAGGGCTTCAGTTAAAAAAATAACCTGGAATACTTTGTCCAGTGAAGTATATATTTTAAATCAGAGCAAAAAAATCCTTTTTAAACAAACAGAAACATAGAGTTTACCACCCAGAGAACTATGCTAAAGGGAGCTATAATGGATGTATGTCAAGCTAAAGCAAAATGATCCCTATTAGAAAGCTTGAGGGGTAAGAAGTAATGAAGAGCAAAAACAACAGGATAAGTATACATGAAGAAACACCACAAATTAACATTAACTACATGAAACTACTCAACAAAGCAACAACCTTTTTTTTACTATAAACGAGACATTTAAGTGCAGAAATAGTGACTAAATTGACAGAAAATAAACTTTCAGTAGTTAAGTAATTCTTTTGATGAGTAGGAGACCAAAAATTTTTATTAAAGTTAGATTTTGTGAAGTAGTGGATGCATGATGAAATCCAGAAGAGCGAATCGAAAAGATCTGATTTTTAAATCAAGCGCATGCACCTTATTCAAGACGATTTGACAATGCAGGGAGACGTCTGGGCAGAGAGGTCGCTACACAAGTATTTTCTTCTCTTATGGCCCAGCCTCTGGCTCAGAGTGGAAGAGTTCTCTAATTGTGGTTTATGAATTGTTACCTCACACAGCTGGGAGTATTCATTCTATTAAAAATATCCATTAATTTCCCTAACTTATGTTTTCTTAGAGGACAATTTTTTATAAATCTATAGACTCTAAAAGTTTATTATTATAAGTAATCCTTTAGCCTGGGATTCCTGTTTAACATTACATCAATAAAAACTTACTCCTTGGAAATATCATTCTTACTTAGAGCTTCAGTTACCATGTTAATCACGAAGTTAGACTAATCACCTGCTTTGTCTTCTTTCTCCCAAGAGCATCCTTTTAGTAATATGGAAGAGAATGAATTAAAGGTTAGCTGTTTAACTCCTTCCTTTTCATTATGGTAATCAAGGAAAAAATAAAAGCAAGATAAATAAATTTGATATTGGTAGAAAGGACAAAATGACATAATAAAAAATATTCACTCAATCCTACATAAGGCAAGAACAGGGAAAGGCACAGAGGGGACAAAATATACAAAATATTATGATAGAGTTAAATAGTTGTAGTAAATATGCTGTAATTATATTTAATGTTAGTGCATAGCACACTCCAATTAAAAGATAATAGTTATTTGGTTCAAAAATAAAATCCAATCATGTGCTGTTTGAGAAATCTTTAATATACTAATGGAAAAACTTTAATTTAGTATTTACAATCAGAGAAACATGTAAGTGTTAACAAAAGGCAGTTTTAATTACATTGATGACATTCAAAATACTCTTTATTACAAAAAACATTACTAAAAATAAAAAGACTTCATCATGATGAAAGGATTTAATTCACCAGGAAAGTGTAGTATTTAATATCAATAATGTTCTTAAATTACATTAAGAAACAAAAATAATTAAATCCACAATCATAGTAGTTGATTTTAACTCATCTCTATGAATAATTAGTGAAAAGAGTTAACAAAAATGTATAGAAGATCTGAGAAACATTTTAACAATTTTGACTTAATGGCCCATGTGGAACATTTCACTCAACAACTGTACAGTATCCATTATCTGGAAGATAGAACACAATTACAAATATTAACCACATATTAGTCTGTAAATGAAGTCTCAATAAACTTCAATTCAAATCATACAGAGTACATTCTTTGACCATAGTACATTAGTACAGAAATGAATAACAAAAGATAACATCTTTGTGTGTGGGAGCTAAGATACTGTAAACCAAAAAATGACTGAGGCAGACCTCAAGGGATTAGAGATTTATTTTGGCAAGTGATTACACTCTTGTGAGGCTCTGATTAGAGCTCAATGAATCCACATCTTACCTGTGAAAAGAAGGGAGTAGGAGAAAGTCAATTATGCATTCGTCTCACACCGATTTACACACAATAAATCTACATTTTAGGTAAGATAAATTGAACATGTGAAATTACAGCTGTTTGGGAACAAAAGGAAGGCAGTTTTGTATAATCCAGTTCCCAAGCTTAACTTTCATTTTGGCATAGTGAGTTTGGGGTCCCGAGATTCTATTTTTCTTTCACAATATGTAAATCTAAATGATCCATCTAAAATCTAGCCACTAAATTCTAAACGATCCTTTTGGGTAGAGGGTTGGAGGTAAGTTGGGCTGAAAAAAAAGAAAAAAGAAAATAAAGAAGATTCAGTTTCATATAAAGGAAAATGACAGCCAAGAAAGCATAGATTGATCTTCAACTCATAAATTTATTTCCAGCAAGACTCTGAAGGGAATGTAAAGGTAGAGGAAAGCATTTTTAACCATCAAAAAGTTCTTAAAATGTACCTTCCATGCACTCTTTCTTACTAAGGTACACTGAAGAATGTACTACACAAAAATACGATAAGAAACCAGTTAAGGTACGAAGCTGAGGTTCAAGAAATGATATAGTTGGCTGAATAGAGTAGCAACAAAGAGTCCTAGAAATGAGAATGAATTGGAACTAGAAGACTCCAGGAAAAATCCAAGAAAACAAACAAAGTAAGTGAATAAATAAATGAATAAATGTGTGAATTAAGAATAAATTACAATTTAGAAAATAACCATACTGTACCAGATCAATGGTTATCAACCATGACCTCCTACCATATTACTACAGCCTGGGAAGCTCAATGCTGGCGCATACCTAAAGAGCATTTGATTTAATGAATCTGAATGGGCTTGGTGGTGGACACGGTAGGTTTGAAGAGAGGGTGTTCTTCAGGGGCAGAGGGTTGAGTTCACCGTACTCCCCATTTTAGGGCCATCATTGTCACTCTTCCTTGCAAGATCTGGCTCCTAATTTTTAAATTTCCTTTGACCTTTATGCCACACTTCCTATCCTACCACAGGAAGCCAATTAATATATTTGTTATGTATTGTTTGTGTCTGCAATGATTATGCAAAAATAGATATTATTTTGTATACGTGTATTTTATTAATGGAAATGCCAACAGATGATATATCTTATTCTGATTCTTCTTTCTTTTCCATGGAGAACTATGTTATAAGGTCACTCTATGTCCCTCTGTATACACAATTTACATGAAGCAGCAATGACATTATTTCTCATGATTCTGGGGCACTTCTGCTGATTTTCTGCAATCACTTATATCTTTGCTTTTGGACATAAAAACAAAGGGTGTCTGGACCTCTCTCCTTGTGATCTTCATCTGGGTTCTTCACATCATGTCATCTCATGGTTCCCAGGGAACAAAAGCAAAATCCGTAATGACTCTGAAAGAGTTAGCTAGGAAGTAAAACAATATAGTTTCTTTTTATGTTATTTTGGTCAAAACAAGTTGAAATCCAGCCCAGATTAATGAGGCAGGGAAACTGAGCTTTTTAAATGGGAGAAATAGTAAAGTAAGTCACATTGCAAAGGGGATGGACAACGAGAGGCACGCTGCCATTCGGACCATCATTGTAACCATCAGCCACAAAAGTAAAACAAACAAAAACCAAAACAGTGAATGGAGGAAAAATAAGAAAGTATTAAAATAGAGAATAATCGTAGACCACTACATGGCTCTAAATGATATTTACATCATCATAATAATGTAAATACTGTTTATCAATAAGCATTAAGAGAGTGTGGTAACTCTAGGAAGGTTTCATACTCAACAGATAAATTACCAACAGATAATTTAATAAAATCATCATTTTTTCCCTCAATACAATAAGGAAAAGTAGCATATGTATTATATCCTAAAAATTAAGATAAATACTCAAAAAATGTCTTGAAGAGTTTAAAGTTGTTGCCTGTGGGCAATGGTTTGCTGGCTTGAAAAGACATGAGTCAGGAACTCCTGCTTTTCATTATGTGCCTTTTGCCATTTTTTTTAAGTGACCACAGGAGTTACTACATTTATAAGAGAAATCGGAACCAAATCAAACCAAACTGAATAAACAAACAATAAATAACTGATTGTTTTCTCCTTAAAATTTCTCTGAATTGGTCTCACTAGAACAAATTCTTCAAACATCTAACTAAAATATTTAAGGAGATACAGAATAAGACTAAACCCCTCAACATTCCATAAACTAGGATTTGAAATGAGTTTATTATGAAACTCCAGGAAGAAATTCAAATTACAAGGCTGAGAAGTCTGCTCTTTTTAAAAAGCACAGTTTAAATAACTTCTTTTTGTGAATGTCTGCTCCCTGGTTCAGAATCTGAGAGCACTCAGAAATTCAATCTGAAAGCTGGGCAGTTATATCTTCTGAGATGATGGCTACATTTGATAGCAGAACAGCCAGAGACTAACAATCTTCCTGAATCTATTCCTAGACTGCAAGCACAACAATTTGACAGGAAATCTTTGTGGTTGTGGGTGAAGTGTGGCCTGGGGAAAGTGCGGATCATCAGTGGTGCTTTGCATCTTGCCGGAGTCCCAATGGACGAAGTGCTTTAGGCAGGTTCAAGCCAGCAAAAAGCCCTAGTAACAGTCTATATTGTTTTGCATTTGTTTATTTAGTATTTTGCGTTTAGTTTGTATAAACTTGTGTATTATAATTTTGTCTTTTATGGATCATTTCTCTTTTGAATTTCAGAGAACTAAGCATGCAGAAAAGGAATATCCTGTTTCAATTCAGGAAAGCAATAGTAAAAGAGAGCCTTCATAATACGGGGTTTGAGATGAAAGCTACACATATGAGCATGTTTTCAAGCCCTAAAATAAAGAGGTAATTTGTGTAGAAATTATTTTTGCATAGAATAAAGTCAACAAAAGATATACGCAATTTTACATACTAGTTTTATCACATTTCTAACAAATATACATAGGAAAAAATAATATAAGAATATGCTGTATCATGTTAACTTACGATTGTATCTTGGCTGTGGAGTTCTGGATTTCCTTCCCTTCCCCTCTAATTGCTTATATTTTCCATAGTGACCAAACTAATTTTTAGGACAAGAAAGAAAGATCTATATTAATTTTAAAAAAAGATTAAATAGAATAGTGAATATTCTGAAAAAATAGGGAAAATGCTCTAAGAAAATAATTTTGTACACAACTAGCTTATTAGAAAGATTCCATTTGGTAGCAAAAATAACAAAAAAAGCTTAGTATCTGCACAAAGTAGGCAAGTGGCAAATGATTCTTTTTCCAGTTCCCTCCTCTTTTCATCCTCATGGCATTCTTGAGTACTATGATTATAACTCTATTTTTCTTGTTTTTATTTCTGGCTTACATAGTTGAGTGTCTCCTTCTTTTTTTTTTTAGTGTGTACAAGTGCTTTTATTTCCACGAACCAAAATTTTGGAGATAGAATTTGCTGGGTCAAAGAATACACACACACAGTTTTTACAGAATAATAAACAGATATAAATAATATTCATCACACTTAGGGTAGACAAAATAACAAAACAAATATCTATCTACTTACTTCATCTGGTTTAAGAAATAAAACTTTACCTGTGCATTGAGGCCTCCTGGGTGTCCCTTATATAATCCCTTTTCCCGTTTAGAAAGGAAACTTCTAAGTTGTTAAATTTGAAAATTTTTTTGTAGGCCCTTTACTTACTAATAGTATTCTGACTAAACAAAACCTTGAAGGCTGGGTGGCTTAACCTCTTTGAAGAGTGCAAAATTATTTGTTTAATATAACTTAAATATCATAGGTCCCAAATGTAATGTAACTCATAATAATAAGGAATACTTTAAAAGTAAGCAATAGTAAGTTATTGCCATTTTAAGCCACTAAGTTTGGAGATGCATTACTATACCGATATAGATATTAGGTAAGTGGGGTACTGCTAATAATTATATATAAAATATGTATGATACTATATATTATAGGATGAGCTGATTACCCTACAAAATTTTTTAAAAAATTAAATTTTGGGGAAAGTTGTTGCCTGCAATAACATGCAATATAGTAAATCTACCTAAAGATTTTTGTCCCACTTGTTCTTTAAAAGGATGGATAGGGCCCAGTGTGGTGGCTCATGCCTGTTAATTCCAGCACTTTGGGAGGCCGAGGTGAGTGGATCTCCTGGGATCAGGAGGTCGAGACAAGCCTGACCAACATAGAGAAACTCCGTCTCTACTAAAAATACAAAAATTACCCTGGCATGGTGGTACATGCCTGTAATCCTAGCTACTGGGGAGGCTGAGACAGGAGAATCGCTTGAACCCAGGAGACAGAGGCTGCAGTGAGCCGAGATTGCGCCACGGCACCCCAGCCTGGGCAACAAGAGTGAAACTCTGTCTCAAAAAAAAAAAAAAAAAAAAAAAGAAAAGAAAAAAAGGGTGGCTAGTCAGGTGGATATTGAAATCATGAGCTTGACGCTGGCTGCATATAAGGTTCTGCAGCACAGGAAAGAAGAGCTTAGGAAAGAATTAGCCAGTTTGTCAGGAGGATTGTTGGATTGGAAATAAATCATTTTTTCTCATCTTTAGTCAAGCCAGTAAAATTTCAAAACCAGACTGCTGACAACAGCATAACTTCAAGGTAAAGATGAAGTCAAGGATATGACTCTAACAACCCTTTTAAGTTCTTTAGAAATGATAAGGTAATTTCTAGTGCAGACTGTTGGTAAGGCAATAGGTCTCCTTGGAAAAAATGCCGTTAAGTCTGAACTAAAAGGTATTGATGCTGTTTTAAATAGTAAAAACAAACAAACAAACAAATGACTTCTGGGTCCCTAAATTTCTACACACAGAAAGCAGGTCAGGAGGGCTTCCCTGTTGCTAAAGGGTTCATTTTACAGTGCCCTGTTCAGACATGACCAAGGAGGATGAGAAAAATGTGGAGCAGCCCTAGACCCATTGAGCCCTAGCTTGAAGCAGAGCTCTCCCTGCCTATTCATAGATTCTTGAGAATAAATATTTGTTGTTCTCAGCCACTTAGAATTGAGTGGTTTGTTTAGTCAGTAATAGCTGATTGACACAAAGGCCGTTGCATATGCTCAGAAATTGATGTAAGGCTCCATCACTACTTTGAAGGAAATATAAAGTTAATGAAAGTTTCAGATGCTGGCTTCCAGGCATTGCATATTTTCCTCTTCTAATTGCAAAATGAATACTTAATAACATCATTGACTTAATATACAGCCTATAGCTGGCAGAATTTTGGAATGTGTAGTAAATATGACCCCAAGTTTTAGTGCCATTGAAACATTTAGAGAGCATGGTCCATTCTTTGTAAGGCCTATGCTAAAAAGTAAAGGGGGAATTTGAAAATACAAAAGCACGTGTGATATAAATAAAAATATTCGCTATGGCTTATCACATAACAATAGCTCTCAGAATCTTGATATGATATTAAGCTTTATTTCTACAGTGGAAAGAATGTCTTAAAAATGTATGAAGCTCTACATATTATGAAAAATGTCAATGTTAGAAGTAAACAAAATACAAAATATAGAAAAACTAGATTATTAATTGAAAAGCTATTTATAAAAATAAATAGATAATTGAACAAAATTACTGTATTTTGAAAAATCAGTGATACATGAGAGTCTGTACTGGTAGAACAATACTAATTATTAATAACATATGAATTATTATCTATTGAAGGTAAGTTGGTATCAATTAGAAGTAGATTGTTATAAATTTAGGATGTTAAATGTGACCTCCATGGTAATCATGAAGAAAATATCTAAAAAGTATACATAAAAGAAAATGAGAAGTAAATTGTAAAAAATCAACTAAACAATATCAAAGGCTATAGTAGAGGATATAAAGGACAAAAGGGCTTAAGACAACAAAAAACAAATAGAAAAATGGCAAGAGTAAGTCATTCCTTGTCAGTCATTACTGTAAATGCAAATGGATTAAATTCTCACATTGAAAGAAAGAGATTGGCATAATGCATACAAAAACCAAGATCCAACTGTAGGTGGTTTACAATAGACCAAGATAAGGTTAAAAGACAGAAATAAATTGAAAGTGAAAGGATGAAAAAAATATTCTATGCATATAGTAACCAAAAGAGAGCATGGGTGGCTATATTATTCTTAGACAAAATAGACTTGAACTAAAAAACTATTATGAGACAAAAGATTAATTAATAATTATATTAATGAATAATACACAATATTTATGGTTTATATTATTTTAGTATATTTACAATAAACTTTATGTTTTATGTATCAAAAATTATATCTCTTCAGTTTTCATAGAAAAGTTATTGAACCAAGAATAAGAGACAAAACTTAGTTTATATCCCAAAAATGAATGAAATTCAATTTTTCTCTTCAGCAAGAACACAAATTCCCACTTTTTTTTACTATTATAGTAAACATTGGACAGTCAAACTGTTGAGTGTTCATTTAGGGCAAAGTATTGTGGGAATATATGAATGTTTTCATATCTTTTTAAATGTCATTTAAAAGAAGCTGAGAAAAAAGCAAGTAAATATTGAAATACCAAATATTATAAATATATTCTACGAATATAAATTCTGTTTGTAAAAGCTCACTAAAAGATTAAATGGAGTGAATAGAATTCATGGAAACTTCTTGAGGTTCCAGAAAATAGCTTTGATTTATCAAAAGTAAACATATTGCTGATTTATGCTATTCATGTTTTTTTCCTAAATGCCTAACATAATCACTTTTATTTCTAGGAAGTAAATTTTAACTTCAGTCTCTAAAATCAGAATTACGTGTTCATTGTGCAATTGTGTGTTCCAATTTAAAAAAATCTACTTTCTTACCAACTTTCTTATCAATTCACTTCTGTATCACAATCTGAGAAGCTATCACTTCTCCGGAGTTCATCCTTGTCTCAGAATAGTGAAAAATTTATTGTGAGAAACGAAGGCATGATGTTCCACAGCAGATTTCTACAACTTATTCAGCTTGCATAACTGAAACTTTATACCCTTTGAGTATATACTCTCAATTTCCCACACCCTCAGCCCCTGGCAACCACCATTCTACTCTCTGCTTCTCTGAGTTTTGCTATTTTAGATACCTCATATACAAAGAATCATACAGTAATTGTTCTTTTTGATTGGCTTATTTCACTTAGTATAATGTCCTCCAGGTTCACCTATGTAATCACATATGGCACAATTTCTTTATTTTTAAAATAATATTCTATTATTAATGTACCATATTTATTTATTCATTCACCCATCAACGGACATTTATATTGTTTCCATATATTGGCTATCATGAAGGATGCTGCACTCAATGTGAGACTGAGATCCTGATTTCATCCCTTTTGGATATATAACCAGAAGTGGGTACTGCATTATATGGTATTGCTCTATTTTAGTTTTTTTGAGTACTCTTTTTCTTAGCAGCTTCAACATTTTGCATTCCCACAAACAATGTACAAGAGTTTCAAATTCTCCACATCTTTGCCAACTCTTATCTTTTATAATAACCATCCTAGCAAGTTTGAGGTGATATTCCATTGTAATTTTAAATTGCATTTTCCAGATAAGTGATATTGAACATCTTTTTATATATCTGTTGTCCATTTGTATGTTATTTTTGCAGAAATGTATATTCAAGTACTTTGTACATTTTTAAATGGGTAATTTGTTGTTGTCGTTGTTTTGCTATTGAGCTTTTTCTGTTCCTTGTGTATTTTGGATATCAACCTCTTATCAGACATGTAATTTGTAAATATCTTATCCCTTTCCTTAGGTTGCCTTTTCATTCTCTTGACTGTTTCCTTTTACTGTGCAAAAGGTTTTTAGTTTGATATGGTACCACTTGCCTATTTTTGCTTTTGTTGCTATGCTGAAATAGCATGTGTTGTTGTTTTGGATATGCCTGTGTCATATCTAAGAAACAATTATCAGGACCAATATCATGAAGTTTTTTCCCTATGGTTTCTTCTAGGTGTTTTACAGTTTTCAGTCTTACATTTAAGTGTTTAATCGATTTTAAGGTGATTTTTGTGTATGGTATGAAAGGCTGGATTTTGTTCTTTTGAATGAGGATATCATTTTTCCAATACTATTTGATGAAGAGACTATTCTTTCCCCCTTGTGTATTCTTGGCATCCTCATCTAAGATTAGTTGAGCATATATGCATGATTTTACTTCTGGACTATTTTGTTTTATTGGTCTATGTGCCTGTCTTTATGTTAGTACCTTACTGTGTTAATTACTATAGCTTTGTAATACATTTAGAAATCAGGAAGTGTGATGTGGCCAACATTATTTTTTTTCTCAAGACTGTTTTCACCATTCAGCATCCTTTGAGCTGTATATGAATTTTAGGATTTCCTAAAAAATGCCATTGGGATTTTGCAGATTGCATTGAATCTATCTGCAGATAGCTTTGGGTAGTATGGACATTTTAACAATATTAAGTGTTCCAATCCAGGGACTCAGGATGTCTTTCCACTTACTTGCATCTTTGTTAATTTATTTTATCAATGTCTTGTAGTTTTCAGCACATAAGTACTCCCTCCTAAGTTTATTTCTAAGTATTTTATTCCTTTTGATGCTATTATATCTGGTTGTTTTTATTAAGTTCCTTTTTGCATTATTTGTTGTTAGTGTATAAAAACACAACTGATTTTTGTATGTTGATTTTCTTATCCTGAAATTTACTCAATTTGTTTATTAGTTACAACAGTGTGTGCGCTTGTGTGCATGTGTGTGTGTTTGTGACTTTAAGGGTTTTCTATGAGAGATCATATTATCTTCAAACAGAAGTAATTTTACTTCTTTCATTTTGATTTGGATGTCTTTCCTTTCTTTTGCTTGCCTAATTGCTTTGGATAGGACTTCCAGTTAACATGTTGAATAAAAATGGCAACAGTGGGCATCTTTGCCTTGTTCTAGATCTTACAGGAGATGCTTTTAGTTTTTCATCATTAAATATGATGTTGATGGTGGGCTTTTTAGATACAGCTTTTACTATGTTGAGGTATTTTTCTTTTATTTATATTTTATTGAGAATTGTTTATTATAAAAACGTGAAATTTTACAAATACCATTTCTGCATTATTGAGATGATCATGTGATTTTTATGCTTCATTTTGTTAATGCGATGCATCACATTAATGATTTGACTATGTTGAGCCATATTTTTATTCCAGGGATAAATCTCACTTAGTAATGGCATATGGCCCTTTCAATGCGCTGTTGAATTTGGTTTGCTAATATTTTTTTGAGGATTTTGCACCTCTGTACATCAGAGATATTGACCTGTAGTTTTATTTTAGTGTTCTTTTTGTTTGGCTTTGGTATTCAGGTGATGCTGTCCTTATATGTTTGAAAATGTCTCCTCTTCTTTAGTTTTTGGAAGAGTTTGATAAGGATTGTTATTGATTCTTTAAATATTTGGTAGAATTCACCAATGAAGCCATCTGATCCTGTGTTTTTCTTTCTTGTTAAGTTTTTGATTACTGTTTCAATCTCCTTACTCATAATTATTGTGTTCAGATTTTCTATTCTTTCATGTACAGTCTTGTCAGGTTGTATATTTCTAAAAATGTATCCATTTCTCCTAGCTTATCTGTTTTCATATAATTATTCATATTAGTTTCTTATGATCCTTTTTTCTATGGTATCAGTTAAGTGAAATATTAATAATTATTATTGATAAAAATAATTATCTTTCATTTCAGATTTTGGGCATTTGAGTTCTATTTTTCCTTAAGCTAGCTAAAGGTTTGTCAATATTGTTTATCTTTTCGAAAAACCAACCCTCAGTTTAGCTGATTTTTTTCTGTTGTTTTTCTATTCTCTATTTTAAATCTGCTCTAATATTTATTTCCTTCCTTCTACTTACTTTGGGCTTTGTTTGTTTTTCTTTCTCTAGTTCTATTTAGTGTAAAGTTATATTTTTTATTCTTCTTTTTAAAAGTATTTATCACTATAAACTGACTTATAACTACCACTTTTGCTGCTTGTCATAGGTTTTGATATGTTTTTGTTTTCATTTGTCTCAAGAAATTTTCTAATTTCCCTTTAGATTTCTTCTGTTGTTTAAATGTGTGTGTGTTTTAATTTTTATTTTATCACATATTTGTAGATTTTTCAATTTTCTTTCTGCTATTTATTTCTAGTTTTACTCCACTGGGATCAGAAAAGACTATTCGGCATATGTCTATATATTTATCTGTTAGGTCCATTTGGTCTAAATTATTTTTTATGTCCACTGTTCTCTTTTTGATTTTCAATCTGGATATTCTATCCATGATTGAAAGTGTGGTATTAAAATCTCCCATTAATTTACTTCTATTTATTTCCCCCTACAGTTCTGTTAGTGTCTGCTTTATATATTTTGCTACTCTGATGTTGAATGCATGTATGTTTATGATTGTTATATGAATCAGTCCTTTTAAGAGTATATAATGTCTCTTGTCTCTTGTGATAGTGTTTGACTTAAACTCTATCTGGTGTGATTTAGGTATAGCCTCCCCTGCTCTCTTTTGGTTACCATTTGGATGGAATATCTTTTTCTATCCTTGCATTTTCTTCAGCCTATGTGTGTCCTTAACTCACTTAAATCTAATGTGAGTCTCTTATAGAAAGTACATAGTTGGATCCTATTTTTTAAGTTAATTCAGTCACTTTATAGCTGTAGATTGAGGAGTTTCATTCTTTATATTTAAAGTAATTATTGATAGAGAATAACTCATTATTGCCATTTTGTCAGTTTCTTTTTTTGTCAGCCTGTAGTTCTTTTGACTTCTTTTCCTTTTATTGTCTTCATTTGTGTTTTGTTGATTCTTTGTATTGATATACTTTTATTCCTTGCTTTTTGTCTTCTTCTTTTCTAAATTAACCATTTTATTTATTATTATTATCATATAGAGACAAGATCTCACTCTGTAACCTAGAGTGCAGTGACATGATCACAGACTACTGCAGCCTCAAATTCCTGGCCTCAAGTGATCCTCCCACCTCGATCTCCCAAATTGCTGGGATTCCAGGTGTGATGGCTCATGCCTTTTTTTTTCTTTTGTATATCTGCTTTGGCTATTTTTCCTTGTGGTTACCATGGAGTTTATATAAAATGTTTTATAATTGTAACAGTTTGTTTTAAGCTGATAACTTCAATCCTTTAAAAAACTCTACACTTTCCCCCTCTATCTTGTATATTATTGATGTCACAATTTATTTCTTTTATATTGTGAATATATTAACATATTTTTATTGTTATAATTACTTTTTATACTTTTGTCTTTTAACTTTGTACTGGAATCAAAATAGATAAACACACTTTTATTACAGCGTTAGAGTATCCTGTATTCTTGTATATATTTACCATTTCCAGTAAGTTTTATATTTTTATATACTTTCATAGTGCTGTTTAGCATATTTTTGGTTAAAGTTGAAGAACTTCCTTTAGCAATTATGGTATGGCAGTGCTAGTGGTAATAAACTCCTTCATCTTTTGTTTGTCCAGAAAGTTTTCATCTCCTTCGTTTTTGAAGGACTGTTTTTGCTAGGCATAGTATTATTTGTTGGCAGTTTTTTGGGGAGAAGGAAGGTCCAGGATTTTTAGTTTCACCATCTTGTTGACCTCACTCAGGTAATACATGTATAGAAAGCGATTACAAAGCAAAATGTATAGCATTGAAAACAAATGAAACCAATTGGAATAGAGAAGTTTCTTGATAGTGTGAGGAATAGTAGAAAGAATTAAAGAGATTTGGTCAGCTGAGAGGTGGAAGATGACAACTACCCTCAAATATAGTCATGTAGAAGAGGTTATAAATGCACTGTGTGTCATTTTACAGAGGAAATAGTAGCAAATTTAGAAGGTAGGACAATAATTGATGATTGGCCTTTTCTACCTCTCTAGTTTCCTCTGCAGCATTTTCCCTCTTGTGCAATTTTCTTCAGTCACTTTGTATCTTTTGGTTTTTTGAATGGGATTATCCACCTCCCTTCTCAAAATTTATGGATTCCATCTTGCTCACTCTGACCTCTGAAGTAAAACAGTCTTTTCTTTTACTCCCTTTTCTTGGCATAACCTATTCCTGTTCCTCCATCCTCTATTTAACTGCACTTCTCTCAGCTTATTCTCATATTTTGTTTAGATATGTTTTTGTTAGCTTTGGAGAGAATCACATTTCCCAGCTAAATATTAATAGCAACCTCTGCATTTACCTCAACTTATAATAATGTATTTGTGTTATTACTTGGGTTTTTATATGTATTTTTTATTAGACTGCAATTGTTGTAATTTCAATGTCTCTTCTATATCAGACATTAAATAAAAACCTATAGCAGCAATGCATGAATATAGGGAAATGGTTTAACAGAAGTAAAATGTAATAAAGTATCCTGCTGTCCAGATGAAAAATGGGCTGCTTTTAAATTACTGAGCTTGCAATCACTTGACATTTTTAACCAAAGGATGAATGGCCATCTGTTTGTAATAGGGATGTTACAGAAGGGTTTATACAAATATTGAAAAGGGATGTTGAAGGCCCCAAAGGTTCTTTTTGACCTTTTTATTTTGTGACTTACCAATGAACTTTATAAAACAACTTTCTTTTAAGTTAGGACTGCCAGTATTCTACAAACAAACTCAGTAATTCTACAGTACCATAGGATGAGACCCATTGATTACTACCCAATACATTCATGATCAATATTTGGATAGAACAGTGAGGTTGATAAACTATTTTTATTTTTTTTCTAGACAAACTTATTTAAAGGCCTGCATTACATCAATGAGGTAAGTTTGAGATAGATTAAAATTTAGAACTCAAGAATGAAGAGGACTCCTTTACGTTGTGAATAGTGAGTTTATCAACTCTTCATTTTCTTAGAACACGAGAAGGGTAAGTATATTACTTGGCATTCTGAATGATTGGAATTAAAATAAAGTAACACATGAGTCACCAAGCCACAGCCATGGATCAGTACCATCCCAGGGCCTATTAGGAACCAGGTTGCACAGCAGGAGATGAGCAGTGGGTGAGCATTACTGCCTAAGGTCCACCTCCTGTTAGATCAGCTGTAGCATTAGATTCTCATAGGAGCTCGAACCGTATTGTGAACTGCACATGGGAGAGATCTAGGTTGCCTGCTCCTTATGAGAATGTAATTAAGCCTGATGATCTGAAGTGGAACACTTTCATCCCAAAACCATCCCTCTATACCCTCATCGAAAAATTGTTTTCCACGAAACCAGTCACTGGTGCCAAAAAGGTTGGGGACCACTGATGTAAAAGACTTATCATTTTCCTAGTGAAATTGAAACTACTACATTCAGAAAATTCTGCAATTTTTGGCCTAGGCACAGTGGCTCATGCCTGTAAGTCCAGCACTTTGGGAGGCCAAGGCAGTTGGAATGATTGAGCCCTAGAGTTCGAGATCAGCCTGGGCAACATGTTGAAACCCTGTCTCTATAAAAAATACAAGAATTATCTGGGTGTGGTGACACATGCCTGTGGTCCCAGGCACTTGGGAGACTGAGGTGGGATCATTTGAGCCTGGGAGGCCAAGGCTGCAGTGAGCCATAATTGCTTCACTGCCCATCAGCCTGGGCAACAGAGTAAGACTCAAAAGACAGAAAGGAAGGAAGGAAGGAAGGAAGGAAGGAAGGAAGGAAGGAAGGAAG